>NW_022095880.1:0-9250 GCF_006542625.1 Nomascus leucogenys | reverse complement strand
AGAACAGAAAGAAGTTTTCACAGAATGCTTCTGTGTAGTTTTTATTCGAAGATATTCCTTTTTCCACTATAGGCCCTTTAGCGTTCAGAATGTCCACTGCAGTTTCTACAAAAGAGTGTTTCAGAACTGCTCAATCAAACTGAACTTCAAACTCTGTTAGTTGAATGCACAGAACAGAAAGAAGTTTCACAGAATGCTTCTGTGTAGTTTTTATTCGGAGTTATTCCTTTTCCACTTAGGCCCTGTAGCGCTAGGAATGTCAACTTGCAGTTTCTACATAAAGAGTGTTTCAGAACTGCTCAGTCAAAAGTAAGCTTCAACTCTGTTAGTTGAATGCAGAGAACAGGAAGAAGTTTCACAGAATGCTTCTGTGTAGTTTTATTTGAAGATATCCCTTTTTCCACTGTAGGCCCTTAGCTGTCGGGATGTCAACTTGCAGTTTCTACAGAAAGAGTGTTTCAGAACTGTTCAATCAAAAGTAAGCTTCAACTCTGTTAGTTGAATGCACAGAACACAAAGAAGTTTCACAGAATGCTTCTGTGTAGTTTTTATTGAGATATCCTTTTTCTCACTAGGCCCTTAGCTAGGAATGCAACTTGCAGTTTCTAAAAAAGAGTGTTTCAGAACTGCTCAATCAAATGTAAGCTTCAACTCTGTTAGTTGAATGCACAGAACAGAAAGAAGTTTCACAGAATGCTTCTGTGTAGTTTTTATTTGAAGATATCCCTTTTTCCACTTTAGGCCCTGTAGCGCTAGAATGTAACTTGCAGTTTCTACAGAAAGAGTGTTTCAGAACTGCTCATCAAAAGTAAGCTTCAACTCTGTTAGTTGAATGCACAGAACGAAGAAGTTTCACAGAATGCTTCTGTGTAGTTTTTATTTGAAGATATCCCTTTTTCCACTGTAGGCCCTTAGCTGTCAGAATGTCACTTGCAGTTTCTACAGAAAGAGTGTTTCAGAACTGCTCAATCAAAAGTAAGTTCAACTCTGTTAGTTGAATGCACAGAACAGAAAGAAGTTTCACAGAATGCTTCTGTGTAGTTTTATTTGAAGATTTCCTTTTTCCACTATAGGCCCTTAGCGCTAGAATGCAACTTGCAGTTTCTACAAAAGAGTGTTTCAGAACTGCTCAATAAAGTAAGCTTCAACTCTGTTAGTTGAATGCACAGAACAGAAAGAAGTTTCACAGAATGCTTCTGTGTAGTTTTTATTTGAAGATATTCCTTTTTCCACTATACCCTTTAGCTTCAGAATGTCACTTGCAGTTTCTACAGAAAGAGTGTTTCAGAACTGCTCAATCAAAAGTAAGTTCAACTCTGTTAGTTGAATGCACAGAACAGAAAAAGTTTCACAGAATGCTTCTGTGTAGTTTTTATTTGAAGATATTCCTTTTTCCACTATAGGCCCTAGCGTTCTAGAATGTCACTTGCAGTTTCTACAGAAAGAGTGTTTCAGAACTGCTCATCAAAAGTAAGCTTCAACTCTGTTAGTTGAATGCACAGAACAGAAGAAGTTTCACAGAATGCTTCTGTGTAGTTTTTTTAAGATATCCTTTTCCACTGTAGGCCCTTTAGCTAGGAATGTCAACTTGCAGTTTCTACAGAAAGAGTGTTTCAGAACTCAATCAAAAGTAAGCTTCAACTCTGTTAGTTGAATGCACAGAACAGAAGAAGTTTCACAGAATGCTTCTGTGTAGTTTTTATTTGAGATATTCCTTTTTCCACTGTAGGCCCTTAGCTCAGAATGTCAACTTGCAGTTTCTACAGAAAGAGTGTTTCAGAACTGCTCAATCAAAAGTAAGCTTCAACTCTGTTAGTTGAATGCACAGAACAGAAAGAAGTTTCACAGAATGCTTCTGTGTAGTTTTATTTGAAGATTCCCTTTTCCACTGTAGGCCCTTAGCTAGAATGTCACTTGCAGTTTCTACAGAAAGAGTGTTTCAGAACTGCTCAATCAAAAGTAAGCTTCAACTCTGTTAGTTGAATGCACAGAACAGAAGAAGTTTCACAGAATGCTTCTGTGTAGTTTTTATTTGAAGATATCCCTTTTTCCACTGTAGGCCCTTAGCGTCAGAATGTCACTTGCAGTTTCTACAGAAAGAGTGTTTCAGAACTGCTCAATCAAAAGTAACTTCAACTCTGTTAGTTGAATGCACAGAACAGAAAGAAGTTTCACAGAATGCTTCTGTGTAGTTTTTATTTGAAGTATTCCTTTTTCCACTATAGGCCCTTTAGCGCTAGAATGTCAACTTGCAGTTTCTACAGAAAGAGTGTTTCAGAACTGCTCAATCAAAAGTAAGCTTCAACTCTGTTAGTTGAATGCACAGAACAGAAAGAAGTTTCACAGAATGCTTCTGTGTAGTTTTTTTGAAGATATCCTTTTTCCACTATAGGCCCTTTAGCTTCGGAATGTCACTTGCAGTTTCTACAGAAAGAGTGTTTCAGAACTGCTCAATCAAAAGTAAGCTTCAACTCTGTTAGTTGAATGCACAGAACAGAAAGAAGTTTCACAGAATGCTTCTGTGTAGTTTTTATTTGAAGATATTCCTTTTCCACTAGGCCCTTAGCGTAGGAATGTCAACTTGCAGTTTCTACAGAAAGAGTGTTTCAGAACTGCTCAATCAAAAGTAAGCTTCAACTCTGTTAGTTGAATGCACAGAACAGGAAGAAGTTTCACAGAATGCTTCTGTGTAGTTTTTATTTGAAGATATCCCTTTCCACTGTAGGCCCTTAGCTTCAGAATGTCACTTGCAGTTTCTACAGAAAGAGTGTTTCAGAACTGCTCAATCAAAAGTAAGTTCAACTCTGTTAGTTGAATGCACAGAACAAAGAAGTTTCACAGAATGCTTCTGTGTAGTTTTTATTTGAAGATATCCTTTTCCACTGTAGGCCCTTAGCGTTCAGAATGTCAACTTGCAGTTTCTACAGAAAGAGTGTTTCAGAACTGCTCAATCAAAAGTAAGGCTTCAACTCTGTTAGTTGAATGCACAGAACAGAAAGAAGTTTCACAGAATGCTTCTGTGTAGTTTTTATTTGAAGATACTTTTTCCACTATAGGCCCTTAGCGCTGGAATGTCAACTTGCAGTTTCTACAGAAAGAGTGTTTCAGAACTGCTCAATCAAAAGTAAGCTTCAACTCTGTTAGTTGAATGCACAGAACAGAAAGAAGTTTCACAGAATGCTTCTGTGTAGTTTTTATTGAAGATTCCTTTTTCCACTTAGGCCCTTAGCGCTGAATGTCAACTTGCAGTTTCTACAAAGAGTGTTTCAGAACTGCTCATCAAAAGTAAGCTTCAACTCTGTTAGTTGAATGCACAGAACAGAAGAAGTTTCACAGAATGCTTCTGTGTAGTTTTATTTGAAGATATCCTTTTTCCACTATAGGCCCTTAGCGTCAGAATGTCAACTTGCAGTTTCTACAGAAAGAGTGTTTCAGAACTGCTCAATCAAAAGTAAGCTTCAACTCTGTTAGTTGAATGCACAGAACAGAAAGAAGTTTCACAGAATGCTTCTGTGTAGTTTTATTTGAGATTCCTTTTTCCACTATAGGCCCTTTAGCGCTAGAATGTCAACTTGCAGTTTCTACAGAAAGAGTGTTTCAGAACTGCTCAAAAAGTAAGCTTCAACTCTGTTAGTTGAATGCACAGAACAGAAAGAAGTTTCACAGAATGCTTCTGTGTAGTTTTTATTTGAAGATACCTTTTTCCACTGTAGGCCCTTAGCTCAGAATGTCAACTTGCAGTTTCTACAGAAAGAGTGTTTCAGAACTGCTCAATCAAAAGAAGCTTCAACTCTGTTAGTTGAATGCACAGAACAAAGAAGTTTCACAGAATGCTTCTGTGTAGTTTTTATTTGAAGATATCCTTTTTCCACTGTAGGCCCTTAGCGTCAGAATGTCAACTTGCAGTTTCTACAGAAGAGTGTTTCAGAACTGCTATCAAAAGTAAGCTTCAACTCTGTTAGTTGAATGCACAGAACAAAGAAGTTTCACAGAATGCTTCTGTGTAGTTTTTATTTGAAGATATCCTTTTTCCACTATAGGCCCTTAGCTAGGAATGTCAACTTGCAGTTTCTACAGAAAGAGTGTTTCAGAACTGCTCAATCAAAAGTAAGCTTCAACTCTGTTAGTTGAATGCACAGAACAGAAGAAGTTTCACAGAATGCTTCTGTGTAGTTTTTATTTGAAGATATTCCTTTTTCCACTATAGGCCCTTTAGCGTGGAATGTCAACTTGCAGTTTCTACAGAAAGAGTGTTTCAGAACTGCTCAATCAAAAGAAGCTTCAACTCTGTTAGTTGAATGCACAGAACAGAAGAAGTTTCACAGAATGCTTCTGTGTAGTTTTTATTTGAAGATATCCTTTTTCCACTTAGGCCCTTAGCGCTAGAATGTCACTTGCAGTTTCTACAGAAAGAGTGTTTCAGAACTGCTCAATCAAAAGTAAGTTCAACTCTGTTAGTTGAATGCACAGAACAGAAGAAGTTTCACAGAATGCTTCTGTGTAGTTTTTATTTGAAGATATCCTTTTTCCACTTAGGCCCTTAGCGTCAGAATGTCAACTTGCAGTTTCTACAGAAAGAGTGTTTCAGAACTGCTCAATCAAAAGTAAGCTTCAACTCTGTTAGTTGAATGCACAGAACAGAAGAAGTTTCACAGAATGCTTCTGTGTAGTTTTTATTTGAAGATATCCCTTTTTCCACTATAGGCCCTTAGCTTCGGAATGTCAACTTGCAGTTTCTACAGAAAGAGTTTCAGAACTGCTCAATCAAAAGTAAGCTTCAACTCTGTTAGTTGAATGCACAGAACAGAAAGAAGTTTCACAGAATGCTTCTGTGTAGTTTTTATTTGAAGATATCCTTTTTCCACTTAGGCCCTTAGCGCTAGAATGTCAACTTGCAGTTTCTACAAAAGAGTGTTTCAGAACTGCTCAATCAAAAGTAAGCTTCAACTCTGTTAGTTGAATGCACAGAACAGAAGAAGTTTCACAGAATGCTTCTGTGTAGTTTTTATTGAAGATATCCTTTTTCCACTGTAGGCCCTTAGCGTCAGAATGTCAACTTGCAGTTTCTACAGAAAGAGTGTTTCAGAACTGCTCAATCAAAAGTAACTTCAACTCTGTTAGTTGAATGCACAGAACAGAAAGAAGTTTCACAGAATGCTTCTGTGTAGTTTTTATTTGAAGATATCCTTTTTCCACTAGGCCCTTAGCGCTAGGAATGTCAACTTGCAGTTTCTACAGAAAGAGTGTTTCAGAACTGCTCAATCAAAAGTAAGCTTCAACTCTGTTAGTTGAATGCAGAGAACAGAAGAAGTTTCACAGAATGCTTCTGTGTAGTTTTTATTTGAAGATATCCCTTTTCCACTGTAGGCCCTTTAGCTGTGAATGTCAACTTGCAGTTTCTACAGAAAGAGTGTTTCAGAACTGCTCAATCAAAAGTAAGCTTCAACTCTGTTAGTTGAATGCACAGAACAGAAGAAGTTTCACAGAATGCTTCTGTGTAGTTTTTATTTGAAGATTCCTTTTTCCACTGTAGGCCCTTAGCGCTAGAATGCAACTTGCAGTTTCTACAAAAGAGTGTTTCAGAACTGCTCAATCAAAAGTAAGCTTCAACTCTGTTAGTTGAATGCACAGAACAGAAGAAGTTTCACAGAATGCTTCTGTGTAGTTTTTATTTGAAGATATCCTTTTTCCACTGTAGGCCCTTAGCTCAGAATGTCACTTGCAGTTTCTACAGAAAGAGTGTTTCAGAACTGCTCAATCAAAAGTAAGTTCAACTCTGTTAGTTGAATGCACAGAACACAAAGAAGTTTCACAGAATGCTTCTGTGTAGTTTTTATTTGAAGATATCCTTTTTCCACTATAGGCCCTTAGCGTTCAGAATGTCAACTTGCAGTTTCTACAGAAAGAGTGTTTCAGAACTGCTCAATCAAAAGTAAGCTTCAACTCTGTTAGTTGAATGCACAGAACAGAAAGAAGTTTCACAGAATGCTTCTGTGTAGTTTTTATTTGAAGATATTCCTTTTTCCACTATAGGCCCTTTAGCGCTGAATGTCAACTTGCAGTTTCTACAGAAAGAGTGTTTCAGAACTGCTCAATCAAAAGTAAGCTTCAACTCTGTTAGTTGAATGCACAGAACAGAAAGAAGTTTCACAGAATGCTTCTGTGTAGTTTTTATTGAAGATTCCTTTTTCCACTTAGGCCCTTTAGCGCTAGAATGTCACTTGCAGTTTCTACAGAAAGAGTGTTTCAGAACTGCTCAATCAAAAGTAAGCTTCAACTCTGTTAGTTGAATGCACAGAGAAAGAAGTTTCACAGAATGCTTCTGTGTAGTTTTTATTTGAAGATATCCTTTTTCCACTGTAGGCCCTTAGCGTCGGAATGTCAACTTGCAGTTACTACAGAAAGAGTGTTTCAGAACTGCTCAATCAAAAGTAAGCTTCAACTCTGTTAGTTGAATGCACAGAACGAAGAAGTTTCACAGAATGCTTCTGTGTAGTTTTTATTTGAAGATATCCTTTTTCCACTGTAGGCCCTTAGCGCTAGGAATGTCAACTTGCAGTTTCTACAAAAGAGTGTTTCAGAACTGCTCAATCAAAAGTAAGCTTCAACTCTGTTAGTTGAATGCAGAGAACAGAAGAAGTTTCACAGAATGCTTCTGTGTAGTTTTTATTTGAAGATATCCTTTTTCCACTGTAGGCCCTTTAGCTGTCGGAATGTCAACTTGCAGTTTCTACAGAAAGAGTGTTTCAGAACTGCTCAATCAAAAGTAAGCTTCAACTCTGTTAGTTGAATGCACAGAACAGAAAGAAGTTTCACAGAATGCTTCTGTGTAGTTTTTATTTGAAGATATCCTTTTTCTTAGGCCCTTAGCTTCAGAATGCAACTTGCAGTTTCTACAGAAAGAGTGTTTCAGAACTGCTCAATCAAAAGTAAGCTTCAACTCTGTTAGTTGAATGCACAGAACAGAAAGAAGTTTCACAGAATGCTTCTGTGTAGTTTTTATTTGAAGATTCCTTTTTCCACTTAGGCCCTTAGCGCTAGAATGTCAACTTGCAGTTTCTACAGAAAGAGTGTTTCAGAACTGCTCAATCAAAAGTAAGCTTCAACTCTGTTAGTTGAATGCACAGAACAGAAAGAAGTTTCACAGAATGCTTCTGTGTAGTTTTTATTTGAAGATATCCTTTTTCCACTTAGGCCCTTTAGCGTCAGAATGTCAACTTGCAGTTTCTACAGAAAGAGTGTTTCAGAACTGCTCAATCAAAAGTAAGCTTCAACTCTGTTAGTTGAATGCACAGAACAGAAGAAGTTTCACAGAATGCTTCTGTGTAGTTTTTATTTGAAGATTTCCTTTTTCCACTTAGGCCCTTAGCGCTAGGAATGTCAACTTGCAGTTTCTACAGAAAGAGTGTTTCAGAACTGCTCAATCAAAAGTAAGCTTCAACTCTGTTAGTTGAATGCACAGAACAGAAGAAGTTTCACAGAATGCTTCTGTGTAGTTTTTTTTGAAGATATCCCTTTTTCCACTGTAGGCCCTTTAGCGTCGGAATGTCAACTTGCAGTTTCTACAGAAAGAGTGTTTCAGAACTGCTCAATCAAAAGTAAGCTTCAACTCTGTTAGTTGAATGCACAGACAGAAGAAGTTTCACAGAATGCTTCTGTGTAGTTTTTATTTGAGATTTCCTTTTCCACTGTAGGCCCTTAGCGCTAGGAATGTCAACTTGCAGTTTCTACAAAAGAGTGTTTCAGAACTGCTCAATCAAAAGTAAGCTTCAACTCTGTTAGTTGAATGCACAGAACAGAAGAAGTTTCACAGAATGCTTCTGTGTAGTTTTTATTTGAAGATATCCCTTTTCCACTGTAGGCCCTTAGCTTCAGAATGTCCACTTGCAGTTTCTACAGAAAGAGTGTTTCAGAACTGCTCAATCAAAAGTAAGTTCAACTCTGTTAGTTGAATGCACAGAACACAAAGAAGTTTCACAGAATGCTTCTGTGTAGTTTTTATTTGAAGATATCCTTTTTCCTCTATAGGCCCTTAGCTCAGAATGTCACTTGCAGTTTCTACAGAAAGAGTGTTTCAGAACTGCTATCAAAAGTAAGCTTCTCTGTTAGTTGAATGCACAGAACAGAAAGAAGTTTCACAGAATGCTTCTGTGTAGTTTTTATTTGAAGATATTCCTTTTTCCACTATAGGCCCTTTAGCGCTGAATGTCAACTTGCAGTTTCTACAGAAAGAGTGTTTCAGAACCTCAATCAAAAGTAAGCTTCAACTCTGTTAGTTGAATGCACAGAACAGAAAGAAGTTTCACAGAATGCTTCTGTGTAGTTTTTATTTGAAGATATCCTTTTTCCACTATAGGCCCTTTAGCGCTAGGAATGTCAACTTGCAGTTTCTACAGAAAGAGTGTTTCAGAACTGCTCAATCAAAAGTAAGCTTCAACTCTGTTAGTTGAATGCACAGAACAGAAAGAAGTTTCACAGAATGCTTCTGTGTAGTTTTTATTGAAGATCCTTTTTCCACTGTAGGCCCTTAGCGCAGAATGTCAACTTGCAGTTTCTACAGAAAGAGTGTTTCAGAACTGCTCAATCAAAAGTAAGCTTCAACTCTGTTAGTTGAATGCACAGAACAGAAGAAGTTTCACAGAATGCTTCTGTGTAGTTTTTATTTGAAGATTCCTTTTTCCACTTAGGCCCTTAGCTTCAGGAATGTCAACTTGCAGTTTCTACAAAGAGTGTTTCAGAACTGCTCAATCAAAAGTAAGCTTCAACTCTGTTAGTTGAATGCACAGAACAGAAGAAGTTTCACAGAATGCTTCTGTGTAGTTTTTATTTGAAGATATCCTTTTTCCACTGTAGGCCCTTAGCTCAGGAATGTCAACTTGCAGTTTCTACAGAAAGAGTGTTTCAGAACTGCTCAATCAAAAGTAAGCTTCAACTCTGTTAGTTGAATGCACAGAACAGAAAGAAGTTTCACAGAATGCTTCTGTGTAGTTTTTATTTGAAGATATCCTTTTTCCACTAGGCCCTTAGCTTCAGAATGTCACTTGCAGTTTCTACAGAAAGAGTGTTTCAGAACTGCTCAATCAAAAGTAAGCTTCAACTCTGTTAGTTGAATGCACAGAACAGAAGAAGTTTCACAGAATGCTTCTGTGTAGTTTTTATTTGAAGATATCCTTTTTCCACTATAGGCCCTTAGCGCAGAATGTCAACTTGCAGTTTCTACAGAAAGAGTGTTTCAGAACTGCTCAATCAA
>NW_022095879.1:0-20586 GCF_006542625.1 Nomascus leucogenys | reverse complement strand
GGAGTGGAGTTGGAGTAGAAATGGAATGGAATGGAAAGTAATGGAATTGAACGGAATACAGTGGAACAGAAAGAAAAGGAATTTAATGGAATGGAATAGAATGAAGTGGTTTGGAATGCAGTATATTGGAAATGAATGGAATGGAGAGGATTGTGGTGGAGTGCAGTGGAATGGGAAAGAATGTAATGGAGTGGAGTGGAGTGGAATGGAGGGGAGTAGGTTGGAATCAGGTGGAATGCAATGCAATGGAATGGAATGGAATGCAGAGGATTGGGGCGGAGTTGCGTGGAGGGGAATGGAATGGTATGGAATGGAATGGAATGGAATGCAATAGAATGGAAAAAAGTGCAGTGGAGTGTTGTGGAGTGGAATGGAGAAGAAATGAATGGAGTGGAGTTGACTGGAATGGAGTGGAAAGGACTGGAATGGAATGGAATACAATGGAATGGAATGGAGAGGATCGCAATGAAGGTGAATGGGTAGGAATGGAAAGCTGTGATATGGAGAGGAGTGGAGTTTAGAAGAGTGCAGTTGAATTGAATGGAATGGAAAGGAATGAAGTGCAGTGCAGAGGATTGGATTCTGGTATAAAAAAATGGAATGGAATGGAATTGAATGGAATGGAAAAAATTGCAGTGGAGTGAAGTGGAGTGGAATGGAGAAGAAAGTAAGGGAGTGTATTGGAATGGAGGGGAATGCAATGGAACGCAAACGTATGGGATATAATGGAATGAAATGCAGAGGATTGGAGTGGAGTGAATGGGAGTAGAATGGAATGGAATGGAAAGTAATGGAAGGGAATGAAATACAATGGAATGGAATGATAAGGAATGGAATGGAATGGAGTAGAGGGGAGTGCAGTGTATTGGAAATGAATGGAATGGAGAGGACTGTTGTGGATTGGAGTGGAATGTGAAGGAATGGAATGGAGTGGAGTGAAGTGGAGTGGAATGCAATGGAGAAAAGTACATTGGATTAAGGTGGAATGGCATGGAATGGAATGGAATGGAATGGAATGGAATGGAATGGAATGGAATTAATAGAATGGAATGGAATGGAACTGAAAAAAGTGCAATGGAGTGCAGTGGAGTGGAATGGAGAAGAAAGAAGGGAGTGGAGTTGAGTGGAATGGAATGGAATGGAATGGAATAGAATGGAATGGATTGGAGTGTATTGGAATGAAGGCAAATGGGAAGGAATGGAATGCAGCGGTACGGAGTGGAGTGGAGTTTAGAAGACTGGAATGAATTAAATGCAATGGAACAAAATGAATTGGAGTGCAGTGGATTGGATTCTTGTATAAAATAATGGAATGGAATGGAATGGAAAGGAATGGAATGGAATGGAAGAAAATGGAATGGAATGGCATGAATGGAGAAAAGTGCAGTGGAGTTTAATGGAGTGGAATCGAGAAGAAAGGAAGGGAGTGGAGTGGAATGGAGGGTAATGGAATGGAATGCAATGGAATGGGATGGAATGGAATGAAATGCAGGGGATTAGATTGGAGAATCTGGTAGTAGAAATGGAATGGAGGAATGGGGAAACAGAAAATGGAATTGGAATGGAGGAAGCACAATGAAATGGAATAATAAGAGGAGGGAATGGAAATGGCAATGGAAATTTGGAGTGGAGTGGCAGAGAAATTGCAAATGGATGGAATGTGAAATATGGAGGAAGAGCTGGTGGTGGACTGCGGCGGAATGAAAGGAATTGAATGTAGTGGAGTAAATGGAGTGGAGTGCAATGGAGAGAAGTAGATTGGTTTAAGTCGGAATGGAATGGAAGAAATGGAATGGAATGGAATGGAATGGAATGCAGAGCATTGGAGTGGAGTGGCCTGGAGGGAATGGAATGGAAAGGAATGAATGGAATGGAATCAAACAGAATGGAATGAATGGAATGGAATGGATTAGAAGGGAAAAAAGTGCAGTGGAGTGCAGTGGAGTGGAATGGAGGATAAAGGAAGGGAATGGGAGTATAGTGGAATGGAGTGGAATGGAATGCAATGGAGCATAGGGGACAGGAATGGAAGCTAATGGGAAGGAATGGAATGCAGTGGATAGGAGAGGAATGAAGTGGAGAAAATGGATTTGAATGGAATGGAATGGAATGGAATGGAATGGAATGGAATGGAATGGATTGGAGTGGAGTGGATTCCAGTGGAATGGAGTGGAATGGAATGGAATGGAATGGAATGGATGGAATGGAAAGGCAATGAATGCAATGGAATGAATGCAAAAAAGTGGCAGTGGAGTTTATTGGAGTGGTATCGAGAAGAAGGAACGGAGTGGAGTGGAATTGAGGGAATGGAATGGAATGCAATGGAATGGGATGGAATGGAATGAAATGCAGGGGATTAGATTGGAGGGTATGGTAGCAGAATGGAATGGAATGAAGTAAAGAATGGAATGGAATACAATTAAATGGAATGATAAGGAATGGAATGAATTGAATGGAGTAGAGTGCAGAGAATCGGAAATGAATGGAATGAGAGGAGTGTGGTGGACTGCAGTGGAATGGAAAGAAATTGAATGTAGTGGAGTGAAGTGGAGAGGAGTGCAATGGAGAGAAGTAGAACGGTTTAACTCGGAATGGAATGAATGGAATGGAATGCAGAGCATTGGAGTGGAGTTCCTTGGAGGGGAATGGAATGGAATGGAATGGAATGGAATGGAATGAATGAAGAATCAAACGGAATGGAATGAGTGGAATGGAATGGAAGGGAAAAAAAGTGCAGTGGAGTGCAGTGGAGAGGAATGGAGGGGAAAGAAAGGGAAAGGAGTGTAGTGGAATGGAGTGGAATGGAATGCAAAGGAGCATAGGGACTGGAAAGGAAGCTAATGGGAAAGAATGGAATGCAGTGGAGTGGAGAGGAGTGAAGTGGCGAAGAGTGGATTTGAATGGAATGGAATAAAATGGAATGATTGGAGTGGATTCCAATGGAATGGAGTGGAATGGAATGGAATCGAATCGAATTGAATCGAATCGGCAGGAATGCATTGGAATGGAATGGTGAATGGAATGAATGGAATGGAATGGATTGGACTGGAATGGAATGAAATGGAATGGTATGGATTGGACTGGAATGGTGTCAAATGACAATGAAATGTATGCAGTTGTTGAGTGCAGAGGAGTGGAGTGGAGAAGAGTTGATTTGATTTGAATGGAATTGAAAGGAAAGCAATGGAATGGAATGGAATGGAATGCAGTGGATTGGAATGGAATGGAATGCAGTTAATTGGAATGGAGTGGATTGGAGAAGAATGGGAAGGAATCAAATGCAGTCAAGCGGAGAGGAGTGGAGTGGAGTACAGTAGATTTGAATTGAATGCAATAAAATGGAATGGAATGGAGTGGAGTGGAGTGGAATCTAGTGGAAAACAGTGTAATGGATTGGAATGTATGTAATGTAATGGAATGGGGACGAATGGGAACGAATGAATGCAGTGGAGTGGAGAGGTGTGGAGTGGAGAAGTGTGGATTTGAATTGAATGAAATTGAATGGAATAGACAGGAGTGGAGTGGAGAGGATTCTAGTGGAAAAAATGGAATGGAATGGAATGCAACGGAATGGAATGGAATGGAATGGAATGGAATGGAATGGAATGGATTGGAATGGAATGGAATGCAATGGAATGGAATGGAACGGAATGGAATGGAATGAAACGGAATGGAATGAATGGAATGGAATGGAATGGAAAAAAGTGCAGTGGAGTGCAGTGAGTGGAATGGAGAAGAAAGGAAGGGAGTGGAGTTGAGTGGAATAGAGTGGAATGCAATGGAAATGGAATCGAATAGAATGGAATGGATTGGAGTGTATTTGAATGAAGGCAAATTGGAAGGAATGGAATGCAGTTTTATGGAGTGGAGTGGGAGTTTAGAAGACTGGAATGAATTGAATGCAATGGAAAAAAATGAGTTGGAGTGCAGTGGATTGGATTATTGTATAAAATAATGAATGGAATGGAATGGAATAGAATGGAATGCAATGCAATGGAAGGCAAAGGAATGAATGGAAAAAGTGCAGTGGAGTTTATTGGAGTGGAATCGAGAAGAAAGGAAGGAGTGGAGTGGAATGGAGGGGAATGGAATGGAATGCAATGGTGGGATGGAATGGAATGAAATGCAGGGGATTAGATTGAAGGTATGCTAGTAGAATGTAAAGGAATGGAACGTAATGAATTAATGGAATAATGAATGGAATGATAAGGAATGGAATGGACTTGAGTGAGTGGAGTGTATTGGAATGAATGGAATGGAGTGGAGTTTGGTGGATTGGAGTGGAATGGGAAGGAATGGAATGGAGTGGAGTGAAGTGGTGTGGAGTGCAATGGGGGAAGTAGATTGTACAAGGTGGAATGGAATGGAATGGAATGGAATGAATGGAATGGAATGAATGGAATGCAGTGGATTGAGTGATGTTGCATGGACGGAATGGAATGGAATAGAATGGAATGGAATGGAATCAAAAGGAATGGAATGAATGGAATTAATGGAATGGAATGGAAAAAAAGGCCGTGGGGTGCATTGGGAGTGGAATGGAGAAGAAAGGAAGGGAGAGGAGTGCAGTGCACGGAGTGGAATTGAATGCAATGGAACACAGAGGACTGGAATGGAGGCGAATGATAAGGAAGGAATGCAGTGGAGTGGAGAGGAGTGGAGTGGAGAAGAGTGGATTTGAATTGAATGCAATGGAATGGATGGATGGAATGGATTAGAAGGAATGGATAGGAAAATGAATGAATGAATGAATGAAATGGAATGGAAGGAATGGAATGGAATCATGAATGGAATGGAATTGACCGGAATGGAATAGAATCGACTGGAATGGAATGGAAAGGAATGGAATGGAATGAAATGGAATAGAACGGAATGGAGTGGATTGGACGGGAATGGGTGCGAATGGGAAGGAATGGAACGCAGTGGAGTGGGAAGAGAGGATGATTTGAATGAATGGCATGGAATGGATTGGAGTGGAGTGGATCTAGTGGAAAAAAATGCAATGGAATGGAATTTTTATAGAATGAAATGGAATGGCGAGGAATGGAATAGAATGGAATGGAATGGAATGGAATGGAAATAAAATGCAGTGGAATATACTGGAGTGGAATGGAGAAGAAATGAAGCAAGTGGAGTGGAGTTAAATGGAGTGGAATGGAACGGAACGGAACGGAACAGAACGGAATGGAATGGAGTGAACTGGAATGGAGTCAAATGGGCAGAATGGTATGCAATTGAGTGCAGAGGAGTGGAGTGGAGAAGAGTGGATTTGAATTGATTGGAAAGGAATTCAATGGAAAGTAATGAATGCAATGGAATGGAATGGAATGGAATGCAGTGGAATGGAGTGGAGTGGATTGGAGAAAAATGGGAAGGAATCGAATGCAGTGGAGTGGAGAGGAGAGGAGTGGAGAAGAGTGGATTTGAATTGAATGCAATGAAATCGAATGGATTGGAATGGAGTGGAGTGGATTTAGTGGGAAAACAAAGAAATGAATGGAGAATGGAATGGAATGGAATGAAATGGAATGTAATGGAGTGGAATGGAATGAAATGGAATGTAATGGAGTGGAATGGAATGAAATGGAATGTAATGGAGTGGAATGGAATGGAGTGGAATGGACTGGACAGGAATGGAGATGAATGGGAACAACGGAATGCAGTGGAGTAGAGAGGACTGGAGTGGAGAAGTGTGGATTTGAATTGAATGAAATGGAATGGAATGCATTGGTGTGCAGTGGAGTGAATACTAGTGGTAAGAATAGAACGGAAAGGACCATAATGAAACGGAATGGAATGGAATAGAATGGAATGGAATGGAATGGAATGAAGATGGAATGGGAATGGCAAGGAATTGAATGGAATGGAGTGGACAGGAATGGAGGGAATGGGAAGAAACGGAAGGCACTGGAGTGTAGAGGAGTGGATCGGAGAAGAAGTGGATTTGAAAAGATTGGAAGGCAATGCAAGGGAATGGAATAGAATGGAATGCAATGGATTGGAGTGCAGTTGTGTTGAGGGGAATGGAAAGGAATGGAATAGAATGGATTGGAATGGAATGGAATGCAATGGAATGGAATGGAACGGAATGGAATGGAATGAAACGGAATGGAATGAATGGAATGGAATGGAATGGAAAAAAGTGCAGTGGAGTGCAGTGGAGTGGAATGGAGAAGAAAGGAAGGGAGTGGAGTTGAGTGGAATAGAGTGGAATGCAATGGAATGGAATCGAATAGAATGGAATGGATTGGAGTGTATTTGAATGAAGGCAAATTGGAAGGAATGGAATGCAGTTTATGGAGTGGAGTGGGAGTTTAGAAACTGGAATGGAATTGAATGCAATGGAAAAAAATGAGTTGGAGTGCAGTGGATTGGATTATTGGTATAAATAATGAATGGAATGGAATGGAATGGAATAGATAGAATGGAATGATTGCAATGGAAGGCAAAGGAATGAATGGAAAAAAATTGCAGTGGGAGTTTATTGGAGTGGAATCGAGAAGAAGAAGGAGTGGAGTGAATGGAGGGAATGGAATGGAATGCAATGTTGGGATGGAATGGAATGAAATGCAGGGATTAGATTAGGGTATGCTAGTAGAATGTAAAGGAATGGAAGAATGGAATGTAATGGAATACAATGAAAGGATATAGGAATGGAATGGACTTGATGGAGTGGAGTGTATTGGAAATGAATGTGAGTGGGTTTGGTGGATTGGAGTGGAAGGGAAGGATGGAATGGAGTGGAGTGAAGTGGTGTGGAGTGCAATGGAGGGAAGTAGATTGTATAAAGGTGGAATGGAATGGAATGGAATGGATGGATGGAATGGATGAATGGAATGCAGTGGATTGGAGTGTGTTGCATGGACAGGAATGGAATGGAATAGAATGGAATGGAATGGAATCAAAAGGAATGGAATGAATGAATAAATGGAATGGAATGGAAAAAGTGCGGTGGGGTGCATTGGGAGTGGAATGGAGAAGAAAGGAAGGGAGAGGAGTGCAGTGCAACGAGTGGATTGAATGCAACGGACACAGAGGATGGAATGGAGCGAATGATAAGGAATGGAATGCAGTGGAGTGGAGAGGAGTGGATGGAGAAGAGTGGATTTGAATTGAATGCAATGGAATGGAATGAATGGAATGGATTAGAGAGGATGGAATGGATTCCAGTGGAAACGAATAGAATGGAATGAAATGGAAAAATAGAATGGATGGAATGGAATGGAATCGATGGAATGGAATGATTGACAGGAATGGAATAGAATCGACTGGAATGGAATGGAATGGAAAGGAATGGAATGGAATGGAATGGAATAGAACGGAATGGAGTGGATTGGACGGGAATGGGTGGAATGGGAAGGAATGGAACGCAGTGGAGTGGGGAAGAGAGGATATGATTTGAATGGAATGCCATGGAATGGATTGGAGTGGAGTGGATTCTAGTGGAAAAAAATGCAATGGAATGGAATTTTATAGAAGAAATGGAATGGAATGGAATGGCGAGGAATGGAATAGAATGGAATGGAATGGAATGGGAACCATCACGTGGAATGGAGTGGAATGGAATGGAATGGAAGGGAATGGAGAATGGAATGGAATGGAATGGAATGGAATGGAATTGTGAAATGAAATTTGAGCTGACATTGTGCAACTGCAATCCTACAAGGGTTACATATTGAGAACTTGTTGAAAGAAAGGAATAGAATAAAAGAGTGTGGAATGGAAAGGAATGGAAAGGAATGGAATGGAATGACATGGAAAGGAAGGGAATGGAATGGAAAGGAATTTGACGGTGAAGTAAAAAGTAAGCTGACATTCTGGAACTGCAATATAATCATTGTGACAGTTTGAGAAGTTGATGAAATAAGAATGGAATGGAATGGAGTGAATTGAACATAAAGAAAGATGGAATGAAATGAATTGAAAAGAATTAATGGAATGAATGGATAGAATGGAATGGAATGGAATGGATGGAATGGAATGGAATGGAATAGATGGAATGGAATGGAATGGCGTGGAGTGGAGTGGAGTGGAGTGGAATGGAATGGAATGGAATGGAATGGAAATGAATGGAATGGAACAGTGAAATAAAATGTGAGCTGATGTACTTCCACTGGAATCCAGCCAGGGTGGACAGATTGAGGGCTTGTTGAAAGAAAGGAATAGAAAAGCATACTGTGGAGTGGAATGGAATGGAACGGAATGGAATGGAATGGAATCAAATGGAATGGAATGGTTAAATAAATGTGAGCTGATATTGTGCCACTGGCAATCCAGCCAGGGTGACAGATAAAGAACTTGTTGAAAGAAAGTAATAGAATCGAATAGTCTGGAATGGAATGGAATTGAGAGCAATGGAAGAGAATGGAATGGAATGGAAAGAATGGATGGAATGGAATGGAATCGAATGTAACAGTGAAATAAAATGTGAGCTGACATTGTGTCACTCCAACCATCCAGGGTGACCGATTGAGAACATGTTGAAAGAAAAGAAGAGAAGAGAATAGTGTGGATTGCAATTGAATGGAATGGATTGGATGTAATGGAACCGAATGGAAATGAATGTATAGAATTGAGTGGAATGGAATGGAATTGAATGAATGGAAAGGAATGGAAGAATGGAATGGAATGGAATGGAATGGAATGGAATGGAATGGAATGGAATGGTTTAAAGTAAATGTGAGCTGACATTGTGCCACTGCAATCCAGCCAGGGTGACATACTGAGAACTTGTTGAAAGAAAGGAATAGAATAGAATTGTGTGGAACGGAATGGAATGGAATGGAATGGAATGGAATGGAATAATGGAATGGATGGGATGGGATGGAATGCAATGGAACGGAAATGGAACAGAACGGAAATAGAATGGAATGGAGTGGAATGGAATGCAGTGGAATGGAGTGGAATGGAATGTAATGGTGAAATAAAATGTGAGCTGAAATGGTGCCATTGCAATACTGCCAGGGCGATAGATTTAGAACTTGTTTAAAGAAAAGAATAGAATAGAATAGTGTGCAATGTAAAGGAATGGAATTGAATGGAGTGGAAAGAAATGGAATCGAATGGAAAGGTGAAGTAAAATGTGAGCTGACATTGTGCCACTGCAATCCAGCCAGGGTGACAGATTTAGAACTTGTTTAAAGAAAGGAATAGGATAGAATAGTGAGGAACTGCATGGAGTGGAGTGGAATGGAATGGAACATAATGGGAATGGAATAGAGTAAAATGGAAAGGATTGGAATGGAATTGATTGGAAGGGAATGGAAGGGAATGTAATGGAATGGAAAGTCATGTATTGCTATGGATCGGAATGGAATGGAGTGGAATGACATTGAATGGAGTGGAATGGAATGGAAAGGAATGGAATGGAATGGAATGGAGTTGGAGTGGAATGGAATGGAATGGAATGGAATGGAATTGAATGGAATGGAAAGGAATGGAATGGAATGCTGATAATGTGCAACTGAATTCCAGCCAGAGGGACAGATGGAGAAGTTGTTGAAAGAAAGGAATAGAATAGAATAGTGTGGAATGGAATGGAAAAGAATAGAATGGAATTGATTGTAATTGAATCAAATTGAAGGGGTGCAATGGCAAGGAATGGAACGGAAAGGAATAAAATGGAATGGAATGGTGAAATAAAATGTGAGCTGACACTGAGGAACTGCAATCCAGCCAGGGTGACAGATTGAGAATTTATTGTAAGAAAGGAATAGAATAGAATAGTTTGGAATGGATGGATGGAATGGAATGGAATGGAATGGAATGGAATGGAATGGAATGGAATGTAGGGCAATGGAACGGAATGGAACTGTAGGGAACAAAATGGAATGGAATGGAATGGAATGGGAATGGAATGGAATGGAATGGATGGATTGGAATGAACGTAAAAGAAAATGTAAAGCTGACATTGTGGAACTGCAATCCAGCAAGGGTGCAGATTGAGAACTTGTTGAAACAAAGAAGGTGAATGGAATGGAATGGAATGGAATGGAATGGAATGGAAGTGGAGTGGAATGAATTGGAGTTCAATGGAATGGAGTGGATTGATGGAAGGAATGGAATGGAATGGAATGGCAGGGAATGGAATGGAATGTAACGTTGAAATATAACGTGAGTTGACTTCTGACACTGCAATAAAACCAAGGTACATATTGAGAACTTCTGAAAGAAAGGAATAGAAAAGACAGTGTAATTGGAGGGATGGAAGGAATCGAATGAAAGGAAAGGAAAGGATAATGGAATTGAATGGAACGGAATGGAATGAAATGGAATGGAATGGGATGGAATGGAATGGAATGAATGGAGTGAAGTTGAACATAATAGAAGAAGAATGGAATGAAATCGATTGGAATAGAATTGAATGGAATTGAATGGAATAGAATGAAATGGAATGGAATGGAATGGAGGGGAATGGAATGGAATGGAAATGAATGTATGGAACAGTGAAACAAAAATGTGAGCTGCTATTCTGCCACTGCAATACAGCCAGGGTGACAGATTGAGAGCTTGTTGAAAGAAAGCAATGGAATAGCATAGTGTGAATGGAATGGAATGGAATGGAATGGAATGGAATGGAATGGGAATGGAATGGAATGGGGAAATAAAATGTGAGCGGATATTGTGCCACTGCAATCCAGCCAGGGTGACAGATTGAGAATTTGTTGAAAAAAGGACTAGAAACGAATAGTGTGGATTGGAATGGAGTGGAATGGAATGGAATGGAATGGAATGGAAATGGAATGGAATGGGTGAAATAAATAAATGTGAGCTGATATTGTGCCACTGCAATTCAGAGAGGGTGAGAGATTGAGAACCTGTGGAAAGAAAGGAAGATAATAGGATAGTGTGGAATGCAATGGAATGGAATGGAATGGAAGAATGGAATGGAATGGAATGGAATGGAATGGAATGAATGGAATGGAGTGTAATGGAACAGAATGGAAATGAATGGAATGGAATGCAATGGAAAGGAATGGAATTGGAATGGAATGGAAAAGAGTGGAATGGAATGGAATGGAATGGTGAAAGAAAATGTGAGCTGACACTGTGCCACTGAATCCAGCCAGGGTGACATATTGAGAATTGTTGAACAAGGAGAGAATAGAATAGTGTGCAATGTAATGGAATGGAAAAGGAATGGAATGGAAAATGGAATGGAATGGAAAGGAAAATGGAGTGCAATGGAATGGAATGGAATGAAACTCGAATGAAATGGCATGGAGTGGAAAAGAAAGGAATGGAATGAAATGGGTAACAAAATGCGAGCCGACATTGTGCCACTGAAATCCAGCCAGGGTGACAGAGGGTGATAGATTGAGAACATGTTGAAAGAAAGGAGTAGAATAGAGTAGTTTGGAATGGAATGGAATGAAATGCAATGGAGTGCAATGGAACGGAGTTGAACAGAAAGTAACGAAATGGAATGGAAGGGAATGTAATGAATGGAAAGGAATGGAATGGAATGGAATGGTGAAATGAAATTTGAGCTGACACTGTACAACTGCAATCCTACAAGGGTTACATATGTGAACTTGTTGAAAGAAAGGAATAGAATAAAAGAGTGTGGAATGGAAAGGAGTGAATGGAAGGAATGGAATGGAATGGAATGGAAGGAATGGAATGGAATGGAATGGAATGGAATGGAATGGACTGTAGTGGAAGCCAATTGGAAGGAATGTAATCCACTGGATTGGAGAGCAATGTACTGGCGAAGGGTGGATTTGAATTTAACAGAATGGAATGGAATATACTCGAGTGGAATGGAGTGGTTTACAGTGGAAAAGAATAGAATGGAATGGAATGGAATGGAATGGAATGGAATGGAATGGAAGGAAAAAATTGCTGTGCAGCACATTGGAGTGAAATGGAGAAGAAAGGAAGGGAGTGGAGGGGAGCGGAATGGAGTAGAATGGAATTGAAAAGAAAGAATGGAATGGAAAGGAATGGACTGGAATGTAGGCGAATGTGAAGGAATGGAACGGAGTGGAGTGGTGAGGAGTGGAGTGGAGAAGAGTGGATTTGAATAGAATGGAATGGAATGGATTGGAGTGGATTCCAGTGGAAAAGAATGGAATGGAATGGAATGGAATTTATGGATGGAATGGAATGGAATGGAATGGAATGGAATGGAATGGAATGCAGTGGCATGGAACAGAATGGAGTGGAATGAACGGAGTGGAATGGAGTGGAATGGAACGGAATGGAATGGAATGGAATGCAATGGAATGGAATGGAATGGAATGGAATGCAATGGAAAGGAGTGGAAAGGAATGGATGCGATTCGGAAGGCATGGAACGCAGTGGAGTTGAGAGGAGTGCAGTAGACAATTAGTGGATTTAAATAGAAAGGAATGGAATGTATTGGAGGTGGAGTGGAGAGGATTCCAGTGAAAAGAAGGGAAGGGAATGGAATGGAGTGGAATGTAAAGGAAATGGAATTGAATGGAATGGAAAAAAGTGGATGGGAGTGTACTAGAAGTGGAATGGAGAAGGATGGAAGGGAGTGGGGTTGAGTGGAAAAGAGTGGAATGGAATGGAATGCAATGCAATGGAATGGAATGGAGTGGGAATGGAATGGAAAGTTAGGAATGAGAACTACATGAATTCAATGGAGTGGATGGGGACGTTAGGATGATAGTTTGAATTTATGTGTATAATGGAAAAAGGATTGGATTAGTGGGGGGTTCTGAACGGGTAACGGAAGTCAGATGTAATGTAAAAGTAATGGAATGGAATGGAAAGGAATGGAAAGGAATGGAATGGACAGGGAATGGAATGGGATGGATAATGGATGAAATGGAGTTGAATGAAAGGAATAGGAGGATACCAGGTGCCAGTGGAGTGCAGTGGAGTGGAATGGAGAAGAAGGAAGGGAATTGGAGAGAATTGGACTGGACGTCTAATGGAATGGAGTGATGGAATTGAATAGAAAGAATGGAAAGGTATATTAGGAATGGAAAGGATGGAATGGAATGGAATGGAATATCAGGGAAGATGATGAGTGGATGGAAACAGTGGAATGGAGAAAGGAGAAGGAATGCTATGTAATGCAAGGAGGAGTGGAGTTAGGGAGCAGAGTGGAGAATAGTGGGATTTGATGGAATGGAAAGTAAATGGAATGGATTAGAGTCGTGTGGAGTGGTGATCTAGTTGAAAAAAAATGGAAAGGAATGGAAGGAAAAGGGAAATGAATTGGAATGAATGGAATGGAAGTGGATACTGGGAAATGGGGGTGAATGGAGAGGAGATGCATGGAAGTGGAGTGGAGAGGAGTGGAGTGGGATTGCAATGGAATGGAAAAATGCATAGGGATTGGATATGGAATGCAATGGAATGGAATTGGGATGGAAGGGAATGGAAATGAATGCATGCAATGGTAATGGAATGGAGTGGATTCGACTGGAATAGAAGAGAATGGGAAGTAATGGAATGCAGTGGAGTGGAGAGGAGTGTAGTGGAGAAGAGTGGATTTGAATTGATTGCAATGAAATGCAATGGAATCAAACGGAATGGAATGAAGTGGACTGGAGTGTGGTGGATTGGAGTGGAATGGAATGGAATGGAAAGTAATGGAAAGAAATGTAATACAATGGAACGAAATAAAAAGGAATGGAATGGATGAATGGAATGGAATGAATGGAATGGAATGGAATGGAATGGAATGGAAAGGAGTGGCGTGCAGTTTATTGGAATTGAATGGATTGGAGTGGAGTGTAGTGGAGTGGAGGGGAAAGGGAAGGAATGAGAGAGAGAGTGAAGATTGGAGTTGGAAGTGGAGGGGGGAATCGATTGGAGATTTGCTGAGCTTGGTTGGGAATGGACTACATGAAAATGGAATGGAATGCAGTGGGTGGAGGGGGAGTTTCATGCGGGGAATGGATAGGAATGGAATGGAATGATAGGAACGGAACCGAAAGCACAACGGAAGAGAGTGCACGTGTTGATAATGCAGATGGAAGGAATGGAAAAATGGTACTGGAGTGCAGTGGAGTTGAATAGAAAAGAAAGAGAGTGGAGTGGAGTGGAATGCGTGAATGGAATGGAATGGAATGGAATGGAAGGAAGGAAAGGAATGGAGTTGACTTTAACTGAGGCGAATGGCAATTAATGGAATGCAGAGGAGTGGAGAGGGGTGGAGTGGAGAAGAGTGGATTTGAATGGAATTTAATGGAATGGAATGGAGTGGACTGGAGAGGAGTGGTCTGGATTCTAGTGGAAAAGAATGTAATGGAATGGAATGGAATGGAATGGAATGGAATGGAATGGAATGGAAAAAAGTGCTGTGGAGTGCAGTGGAGTGGAATGGAGAAGAAAGGAAGCAGTGGAGTGGAGTTGAATGGAGTGGAATGGAAAGTAGTGGAATGGAATGGAATGGAATGGAGTGGAATGGAATGGAGTGGAATGGAATGGCATGTCATGGAATGGAATGGAAAGGAATAGAATGGAATGCAATGAAATGGAATGAAATGGAAAGGAATGGAATAAAATGGAATGGAATGGAGTGGACTGGAATGGAGGCAAACGGGAAGGAATGAAATGCAGTTGAGTGGAGAAGAGTGGAGTGGAGAAAAGTGCACTTGAATTTAATGGAATTGAATTCAATGGAAGGGGTTGTAATGAAATGGAATGCAGTGGATTGGACTGGAGTGGATTGCAGTAGAATGGAATGGAATTGAAAATAATGGAATGCAGTAGAATGGAATGGAAAGGAATTCAATAGAATGGAATGAAAAGGAATGGGATGGAATGGAATGGAGAGGAACGGAGTGCAGTGTATTGGAAATGAATGGAATAGAGAGGATGGTGGTGGACTGTAGTGAAATGTGAAGGAATGGAAGGGAGTGGACTGGAGTGGAGTGGAGGATAAAGGAGGGGTGTAGATTGGATTCCGTAGGAATGGAATGGAATGGAATGGTATGGATGGAAAGGAATGGAATTGAATGGAACGAAGTGGACTGGAGTGGAGTTGCATGGAGGTGAATTGAACGGAATGGAATGGGATGGAATGGAATGCAATGGAATGGAATGAAACGGAATGGAATGAATTGATTAGAATGGAAAGAAATGGAATGGAAAAAAGTGCAATGGAGTGCAGTGGAGTGGAATGGAAAAGAAAGGAAGGGAGTGGAGTGCAGGGGAATGGAGAGAAATGGAATAGAATGGAATGGAATGTATTGGACTGCAATGGAGGAAAATGGGAAGGAATGGAATAAAGAAGACTGGAAGGCAGTGGAGAGGAGAAGAGTAAATATGAATGGAATGGAATGGAATGGAATGGATTGGATTGGAGTGGAGTGGATTCTAGTGGAAAAGAATGGAATGGAATGGAATGGAATGGAATGGAATGGATTGAATTGGAATGCAATGGAATGCAATGGAAGGAGAATATGTGGAATGGAAAATGGGAAATGTTGCAGGAAGGGAAAATAATTTGTGGAATATGGATGGGAAATGGAATCGGACGGGAATGCAGGTTAAGGAAGAGCGAAGCAAAGTGAGCGGAGTGGAGAAGAGTGGAGTGCAGAAGAGAGAATTTGAACTGAATGGAATGAATATAAAAACTGCAGTGGAGTGTAGTGTAGAGGAAATGGAGAAGAAAGGAATCAAGTGGAGTGGAGTGGAATGGCAAGGAAGGGATGGAATGGAATGGAATGGAACGGAATGCAATGGATGGAATGGAAGGAACGGAATGGCAAAGGGAATGGAATGGGAATGGAAATGCGATGGAATGGAATGGAATGGAATGGAATGGGAGTGGATTGAGGAATGGCAGGATACTAAATATGTTGCAGTGGAGTGGAGAGGAGTGGAGTGGAGAATAGTGGATTGAATGGAATGAGGGAATATGTGAAGAGGGATGGAATGCGAAGTGGATCTAGTGGAAAAGCGAATGCGATGGAAGTGAATTGGAATGGAATATGGAATGAGATGGAATGGAATCGAAAATGGATGCAATGCGATATGGAGAGAAATTGGAGTGGAATGGATAAAGGCAGTGGGGTGCAGTGGGGTGGAATGGAGAAAAAAGGAAGGAAGTGGAGGTTGAGAGGAACGGAGTCAAATGCGAAATTTTTATGAAATGGAGTGGAATGAAGATGGAATTGGAATGGAAGAATGGAGTGGATTGGAATGGAGGCAAATGTGAAGGTAAGAATGCTACTGGTGTGCAGAGAGTAGAGTGCAGAAGAGTGGTTTTTGAATTGAATGGAATGGAAAGAATTGGACTGGAGTGGAGTGGAGTGGATTCAGTTAAAGAATGCAAATGGAAAGAACGGAAATGGAAATGGAATGGAAATGGAAATGAAATGGAATGAAATGGAATTGAATGGAATAAAAGTGATTGGAAGTGAAAAAATAGTGGAGTGGATGAGGGAGAAGAAAGGAGGCAGGAGGAGTGGGATGGAATAGAATGGATGGAATGGAATGGATGGTTTGGGATTGGAGCTGAATGGGAGGGAGGAATTGCAGTGGAGTGGAGAGGAGTGGAGAGGAGAAGAGTGGATTTGAATTGAATGTAATGGAATGCAATGGAGGGATGGAATGGGATGGAAATGCACATGGATGGAGTGGATTGGATTGTGGTAGAATGGAATATGGAATGGAAGGTAATGGAATAAAATGGAATACAAATGGAAGAGAATGAAAAGATGGAATGGCCATGGAATGTGGTGGATGGATTGCACTATATTGGAAAGAATGCCAATGGAGTGAGAGTGGTGGAAGTGGAGTGGTGGAATGGAAAAGAGGAATGGAATGGAGTTAGGATGGAATATGGGAGGGATTTGATTATAGGAGGGGAGTAGCATTGCATTCAGAGTGGTGCAATAGGCATGGAAGAATGGAATGGAATTCTGTGGATTGGAGTGGAGTTGCATGGAGGGAAATGGAATGGAAGTAGGTGGAGTGGAAATGGAATGGAATTGAATGGAATGGAAAAGAATGGAAAAAATACAGTGGAGTGCAGTGGGTTGAAAAGGAGAAGAAGGAAGGGAGGAGTGGAGTGGAATGGGAATGGAAGGAATAAGAATGAAATGGACTAAAATGGAATGGAATGGAGAGGATTGGAAATGGAGGCGATGGGAAGGAATGGAATGCAATGGTGTCGAGAGGAGTGGAAGTGCAGAGAGTGGAGTTGAAATGAATGGAAATTAAAGGAATGGGATTGTGGAGTGGTAGTGGGAGTGGATTCTAAGTGGAAAAGAATATAATGGAATGGAATGCAAATGAAATGGATGGAGTGGAACCGGAATGGAGTCGGGGATGGAAACGCAGTGTACTGGAGAGAGAGTGGAGGGGAGAAGTGCGGATTGAATTGAATGGAATGGGAATGGAAAAGATTTGGAGTGGAATGGAGAGGAGTGGAGGGGAGAGAGGCATGGAATTGAAATTGAATGAATGGATAGGTGAGAGGAAGAGTGCGGGATTGTAGTGCAGAAAGAAGGAATGGAAAGAAAAGGAATGGAATGGGAATGGGAATGGGAAAGGAAAGAATGAGTGGACCCTATAATGGAAGGCGATATGGGAAGGGAATGGAATGCATGGAGTGGTAGAGAGAGTTGAGTGGAGAAGAGTGGATTTTTGGAATTTGAAATGAAATATGGCCAATGGATTGGGATATGGAATGCGAAATGTGGATATTATTGGGAAAAAGATGTTGTAATGGAATGGAAAATGTGAATGGATGGGAATGGGAAATGGAACGGAATGGATATGGAATTGCATGGAACTAAATGGAGTGGAATATTGAATGGGAAAGCAGTGGATTTGTACGTGGCAGTTGGCGTGTGGAGGGGATGAATGATGGAATGGAATGAAATAAGGAATGCAAGTGGAATGGGTAATGGATGGAATGAGAATGCAACCCGATCGATGGAAAAAAAGTGCAGTGGAGTGCGAGTGGAGTGGTAATGGAGGAAGATAAGGAAAGGGAGTGGTGGGTCTGGAGTGAAATGGATATGGAATTGAATGGAATAAAATGTGAAATGGATATGGGAGATGGATGGAATGTGAGTCGAATGGGAAAGAATGGAATGCAGTGGTGCGGAGAGGAGTCGTAGTGCAAAAGACTGGATTTTGAAATGAATGGAATGAAAGGCATGGATTGGAGTGGAGTGGAGTTGATTGTACTGGAATAGAATGCAATGGGAATGAATGGAATGGAATGTACGATGGAATGAATGGAAAAAAAGTTCAGTGGAGTGAAGTGGAGTGAATGGAGAAGAAAGGAATGGAGTGGACTGGAGTGGAATGGAACGTAAGGAGTAGAGAGGAATCAGAAGCAATGGAAAGGAATAGATGGAATGGAAGGATGGAATGGAATGGAATGGAAATGAATTCAGTGTGTTGGTGTGGAATTGCGAGGAGGAGGAAATATAATGGAATGGAAGAAATAGGGAATATGGAATGGGAATGGAGAAACGTGCAGTGGGTGCGGTAGAGACGGAATGGAGAAGAAAGATGGGAGTGGTGTGTAGTGGAAAGGAGTGAAATGGAATCGGAATTGAATGAAATGGAAAGAATGGAAGGAGTGGATTGGGAATGGAGATGAATGGGACGGAATGGAATGCTATCTGTGGAGAGGAGCGGAGTGCAGAAGAGTATATTTGAATTGAATGGAATGAAGAGGAATTTAAATTTAACTGGAGAGGATTCTACCGTGAAAAGAATGGCATAAAACTGAATGGAACGGATGGAAATGGATTGGAATGGAATAGAAGGAATGGATAGAATGAATGGGAACGGAACGGATGGAAACGGAACGAAGAACGGAATGGATGGAAAAAAATTCAGTGGAGTGTAGTGGAGTGGAAATGGAGAAGAAGAAAGGGAGAGGAGTGGAGTGGAAAGGAGTGGAATGGAAAGGATGGAATGGAATTGATATGGAATTGAATGGATGGAGAGGACTGGAATGGAATGGAATGGAAAGAATGGAATGGAAAGGAATGGAATGGAATGGAGTGGCTGGAATGGAGGCGAATGTGAAGGATGAAATGCAGTGGAGTGAGAAGGAGCGGTAGGATGGAGAGAGTAGATTTTGAACTGAATGGAAATGCAATGTCAATGGATTGGGATGGAAAGGAATGGAATGCAGTGGGATTGGTGTGGAGTGGATTGGGAGTAGAATGGAATGGAAATGGAAAGTAATGGATTGAATCGGATTAAACAGTGGAACGATAAGAAAAGGAATTTAAAATGGAATGGAATAGAATGAAGTGGTTTGGGAATGCAGTATATTGGAAATGAATGGAATGGAGATGGATTGTGGTGGAGTGCAGTGGAATGGGAAAGATTATAGGATTGGAGTGGAGTGGAGTGGAATGGGGGGAGTAGGTTGGAATCAGGTGGATATGCAAAATTGCAATGGAAATGTGATGGGAATGCAGAAAGGATTGGAGCGGAGTTGCGTGGGAGGGGAATGGAATGGTATGGAAGGGATGGAAATGGAATGGAATGCAATAGAATGGAAAAAGTGCAGGTGGAAGGTTGTGGAGTGGGAATGGAGAAAGTGAATGGAGTGGAGTTGACATGGAAGTGGAGTTGAGGACTGGAATGGAATGGAAAACTGGAATTGGAATGGAGGAGGATCGCAATGAAGGTGAATGGGTAGGAATGGAAAGCTGTGATATGGAGAGGAGTGGAGTTTAGAAGAGTGCAGTTGAATTGAATGGAATGGAAAGGAATGAAGTGCAGTGCAGGGGATTGGATTCTGGTATAAAAAAATGGAATGGAATGGAATTGAATGGAATGGAAAAAATTGCAGTGGAGTGAAGTGGAGTGGAATGGAGAAGAAAGTAAGGGAGTGTATTGGAATGGAGGGGAATGCAATGGAACGCAAACGTATGGGATATAATGGAATGAAATGCAGAGGATTGGAGTGGAGTGAATGGGAGTAGAATGGAATGGAATGGAAAGTAATGGAAGGGAATGAAATACAATGGAATGGAATGATAAGGAATGGAATGGAATGGAGTAGAGGGGAGTGCAGTGTATTGGAAATGAATGGAATGGAGAGGACTGTTGTGGATTGGAGTGGAATGTGAAGGAATGGAATGGAGTGGAGTGAAGTGGAGTGGAATGCAATGGAGAAAAGTACATTGGATTAAGGTGGAATGGCATGGAATGGAATGGAATGGAATGGAATGGAATGGAATTAATAGAATGGAATGGAATGGAACTGAAAAAAGTGCAATGGAGTGCAGTGGAGTGGAATGGAGAAGAAAGAAGGGAGTGGAGTTGAGTGGAATGGAATGGAATGGAATGGAATAGAATGGAATGGATTGGAGTGTATTGGAATGAAGGCAAATGGGAAGGAATGGAATGCAGCGGTACGGAGTGGAGTGGAGTTTAGAAGACTGGAATGAATTAAATGCAATGGAACAAAATGAATTGGAGTGCAGTGGATTGGATTCTTGTATAAAATAATGGAATGGAATGGAATGGAAAGGAATGGAATGGAATGGAAGAAAATGGAATGGAATGGCATGAATGGAGAAAAGTGCAGTGGAGTTTAATGGAGTGGAATCGAGAAGAAAGGAAGGGAGTGGAGTGGAATGGAGGGTAATGGAATGGAATGCAATGGAATGG
>NW_022095878.1:0-44410 GCF_006542625.1 Nomascus leucogenys | reverse complement strand
AAGAATGAGATCCTGTCATTTGTGACAAAATGGATGGAACTGGAGATAATTATGTTAAGTGAAATAAGCCAGGCACAGAGAGACATACATTGTATGTTCTCACTTATTTGTGGGATCTAAAAATCAAAACAATTGAATTCGTAGAGATAGAGAATGAAAAGATGGTTACTGCGGGCTGGGAAGGGTAGTGGTGGGAAGGAGGTGGGGAGGGTTAATGGGTACCAAATATTAGAAAGAATGAATAAGACCTACTATTGGTAGCATAACAGGGTGACTATAGTCAATAATAATGTAATTGTACGTTTTAAATAACAATAGTATAACTGGATTGGTTTGTAACATAAGGATAAATGTTGACAGGATGGATCCCCTTCTCTATAATGTGATTATTACGGCATTGCATGCCTGTATCAAGACATTTCATGTGCCCCATAAATATATACACCTACTATGTACCCAAAAAATTGAAATAAAATTTTAAAAATGGAGTAAAAGTTGCAAGTCTGAAATTGAAGCAGGCAGTATTGGGAGAACCCAGCACATGAGGGATCTTTGCATAGTGGTTTCCAAACTATGATTTTCTCTCTAAGATAGATTTCTGAGAGTTTCCTAACCAAGGGGGAAAACCCGAGAGCTATACATCAAATGTGAATTTCTGCCCTGCCAGGACAGTTGCTACATGTGAGAAGTGTTTGCTATCACAGTTCTTCTGAGAACTATTAGAGAATACTGTCAGCCTAGCTAAGGACGTCATGACTTAGTGAGCCACTATTTGCATTGTACCCTGTGATGGTTAATTTTCTGTGTTAACTTGACTGGCACCTGAGTGCCCAGATTAAACACTATTTATGGATGTATCTGTGAGGGTGTTTCCAGATGGGATAAAGCATTTTAATTGGTTGGACTCTGGAAAGTAGAATGCCATCTCCAATGTAGGTGGGCATCAATCAATCTATTGAGACCCTGAATAGAATAAAATGGTGAGGAAAGGGAGAATTCACCCTTTTTTTTGCCTCCTGCCAGCCTGGTTGAGCTAGGACATCTTATCTTCTCCAGCCCCTCAAACAGTTCTTTGGGCTTTCAATTTGGCCTGAATCACTCCACTGACTTTTCTGGGTCTCTAGCATGCAGACAGTAGACTGTGGGACTTCTTAGCCTCCATAAAGGCATGAATCAACTCCTTGTAATACATCTTTTCTCTCTCCGTATATTTATATTTTACATATGTGGAAACCACATTCTACTCTCTGTTTCCATGTATTTGATAATTTTTAGAATCTACATATAAATGACATGGTAGTATTTGTCTGTGACTTATTTCATTTAGCATGATATTCTTCAGGTTCATCCATGCTGTCTCAGAGGGAACTATTTCCTTATTTTTATGGCTGAATACTATTCTATTATATAAATATATATATACACACACATATATTATGTGTGTGTGTATAATCACAATTTTTTATCCTTCATCCATCAGCAGATATGTAGGTGTTTTCTATGTCTTTGATATTGTGAATAATGCTGGCAATGAACATGGGAAGTACATATTTTATTATATATATTTTATTTATTTATTTATTTTTGAGACGGAGTTTCTCTCTTGTCACCCAGGCTGGAGTGCAATGGCGGCAATCTCGGCTCACTGGAAACTCCACCTCCCGGGTCCAAGCGATTCTCCTGCCTCAGCCTCCAGAGTAGCTGGGATTACAGGTATCTGCCACACACCGGCTAACTTTTCTATTTTTTTTTTTTTTAGTAGAGACAGGGTTTCAAACATGTTGATCAGGCTGGTCTTAAACTCCTGACCTCAGGTGATCCACTCACCTCGGCCTCCCCAAAGTGCTGGATTACAGGCGTGAGCCACTGTGCCTATTCGGGAGTACATACATTTCTTTGAAACACTGCTTTTGCTTCCTTTGGATATGTCCAGGAGTAAGATTGTTGGATCATATTGCAGTTCTATTTATAATTTTTGAGGAACACCACACTGTTTTCCATAATGGTTGTGCAAATTACATTCTGCAAACACAAAGGATTCTCTTTCTCTACATCCTCATCAATACTTTGTTATCTTTTGTCTTTTTGATAATAGTCACCCTAACAGGTATAAGGTGATATGATTATTCTGATTTGAATTTCTCTGATGATTAGTGATACTGTGCATGTTTTCACATGCCTGTTTGCCATTTTTATGTCTTCTTTGGAAAATGTTGAGGCCTTTAGCCCATTTTAAAATCAGATTATTGTGTCTTGTTTTTGTTTTCGTTTTGCTATTGAATTGCATGGTTCTTCCATATTTTGGATATGAATCTATTTTCAGATATAGGTTTGCAAATATTTTCTCAAATATTCCACAGCAACTCGGATGGAGCTGGAGGCAATTATTCTAAGCAACACAGGAGTAGAAAACCAAAAAAAAAATTTTCTTGCTTATTATTAAGATTATTCCATTCCTTTTAATGGCGCAGTAGTAGAATTCTTCTATACCCAATTTGTTGAGAGGTTTTTTTTTTTATCATGAAAGGATGCTAAATTTTTTTTGATTGCTTTTTCTTTTGTATTTTTTTAATGTGCTGTTGAATTTGGTTTGCTAGTATTTTGTTGAGAATTTTTGCATCTATGTTTATTATGGATATTGGCCTGTGATTTTTTTTTTGGTAGTGTCCTTATCTGGCTTTGGTATTAGGGTAGTACTCATCTTGTAAAATGAGTTTGAAATATCTTTTCACAATATTTTGGGACAATTTGTGAGGAATTGCCATTAATTCTTCTTTAGGTATTTGGTTGAATTCACCAGTGAAGCATCTGGTCCTAGGCTTTCTTTGTAGGGAGGTTTTTGATTGCTGATTCAGTCCCTTATTTATATTTTGGTCTGTTCAGATTTTCTTTGTCTTCATGATTCTTTGTTGGCACATTGTATGTTTCTGGGAATATATGCATTTCTTCTAGGTTACCCAATTTGCTGGCATATAATTGTTCATAGTAGTCTCTTATGATTCTTTGTATTTCTGTGATAGCAGTTGTAATGTCTTCACTTCTTTCATTTATAATTTTACTTATTTGAGTTTTCCCTCTTTTTTCTTGGTTAGTCTAGCTAAAGGTTTGTCGATTTTTTTTTATCTTTTCCAAAACCAACTCTTAGTTTTGTTGATCTTTTCCATTGTTTTTCTATTCTCTATTTTATTTGTTTCTGCTTTGATCTTTGTTGTTTCCTTCTTTCTGATAACTTTGGGTGGTAGATTATTCTTTTTATATTCCTTAATGTTTAAACTTAGTTTGTTCATCTGAAATCTTTATTTTTTCTTAATGTAGACATTTATAACTATGAATTTTCCTCTCAGTACTGCTTTTGCTGTATCCTATTGTTTTCAGACATTGAGTTTACCTTTTCATTTGTCTCAAGATACTTTTTTACTTCCTCATTAATTTCCTCTTTGGCTCCTTGATTGTTCAGGAGTAGATTATCTAATTTCCATGTATTTGTGAATTTTCCAATTTTTCTCACATTATTGATTTCCAGTTTCATTCCCTTGGGGTCAGAAAAGATACTCGATATAATTTCAATATTCTTAAATTTGTTAACACTTAATGTGACTTAATGTGATCTATCCTGGAGAATGTTTTATATGTGCTTGAGAAGAATGTGTACTCCCCTGCTGTTGGATGGAATGTTCTGTATATGTCTGTTAGGTCCATTTGGTCTAAATATTGTTCAAATATGGTAGTTCCTTATTGATTTTCTGTCTGGATTATCTATCCATTGTTGAGTGTGGGGTATTAAAGTCACCTGCTGTTACTGTTTTGCTGTTATTTTTCACATTAGTTCTGTTAATATTTGCTTTATGTGCCCAATGTCGGGTACATAAATATTTATAATTTTTATATCTTTTTGATGAATTGGCTCCTTTATCATTATATAATGATTTTCTTTGTCTCTTGTAACAATTTCTTTGTCTCTTGTAACCTCAGCCTCCCAAAGTGTAGGGATTACAAGCATGAGGCACCGTGCCCGGCCAAGAATCTTGTCTTTATTCATGCAGCCACTCTGTCTTTTGATTGGAGAATTTAATCGATTTAAGTTTCAAGTAATTTTGATAAGTAAGGACTTACCATTGCCATTTTGTTAATTGTTTTCTGACTGTTTTATAGTTCTTTTTTTCCTTTTTTCTTCTATTGCTTTCTTTGTGATTTGATGACTTTATAGTTGTATGCTTCAATTCCTTTCTCTTAATGTTTTGTGTATCTATTACAGATTTTTCTAAAACTGGTTTTTAACAAGTCACTTCTACTTTGCTGCTTCCAACAGTGATTCTAAATTCTCATTTTACTTGAACCGATAGTTGATTACTCTCTTTTTCTTACTTCGTTTGGCTGGAACACCATCCTTTTCTGGAGTTCTTCTACCTTTCTGACTCTTCCTTTTTGGTCTTTTCTTGCTACTTTCTCCTAATATATTTGACTTCTAAATGTTGCAATCTTCTAGGGTTCAGTTTCTAAAACTCTTCATTCTCCTATGTTGATCTCATTTAATCCCAAGGCTTTAAATGACACCTATATGTTAATGCTTCTAAAATTTATGTCTTTATATAGAACATCTTTCTAAATTTAGATTTAAATTGAGGCCTGGTCATGTGACTGTCTTGGGTCAAGAGGTAGTTAGCAAATATGAAAGAGGTAGTTAGCAAATATGAAATAGGTGGAAATTAAAAAATTCCTTCTGCATTGGGTTTTATGTTTCGAATTCTGTGACCCACAATGTGTATAAAACTGAGCTCATGTTCTAGTTGTTGTAGCTGTGACCTTCTGGAAAGGTCATATAGAGGAGAACTGAAACATGCTAGCTGTAGGCTGCCAACTACCTGACATTGAATGAAGTGCCTTTAGATTATTTAGCTTTAGTTGAGCTACCAGATGACTAAAGTCACGTGAATAACACTGGCCAAGACCAGTAGAAGTGCCTAGCTAAACCTAGCCCCCAAGTTGCTACACATAGATTTGTGAGAAAATGATTGTTTTAAGCCACTAAGTCTTGGGGTAGTTATTTATGTGGCAGTAGAAAAATAATACACTATACTTAGAATTTTTTCCAGTTATATAGTTCAAGCAATATTTTAATCAGCTGACCATCTATTTCATTCCCAGTTACCTCATGTTTTGTTAGATGATGTCATAAATCACTGTGGATCAAAGCACTTCTATTGTCACTCTGATTCTATAGCCAGCTATGGTAATTTCTACAACTTGTCTTTGATGATTAGGTACTGCCATCTAATTTTGGCTAATCTGGGATCACATTATAGTGACTGAGATAATTTCAGTGGCTAAATCTTTCACTGTCAATCCCAACAACTTCCCTTTACTAATTCATATGTTAATGTCTAGTTAAGGTAGTATTCTCTGGGCCTTTCCAGGAAAGAAAGAGGCCAGGTGAGTTGGAACAGATTTTGTACTTGTCTCTTTGGGGCATAATGAGATCCAATCCTAATGATGGTTCTAGAGGCAATTTAATATTGTACATAGTAAATCTCCTTCTAAATTCTTATCTCTCTTAGCCTTTGGCCACAAATTTCTGGCATCTCACTGAACTGAAGTATATAGTTTAATGGTTTTTAGTGTATTCACAAATATGTGCAAACTATCACCCCATAATCCATGATAAAGCATTTTCATCACCTCAAAAGAAACCTCATACCCATCAGCAGTGATTAACCAGTCCTCCCAGTCTTAGGAAACCACTTGTCTACTTTCTGCCTCTATACTTTGCCTTTTCTGGACATTCATATAAATGGAATCATACAATATATGGTCTTTTATAACTAGTTTTTTCATTCAGCATAATGTTTTCGAGTTTCATCTATGTTGTAGCATGTATCAGAACTTCATTTTTTTTTTTGAGACAGAGTTTCACTCTTGTTGCCCAGGCTTGAGTGCAATGGCGAGATCTCGGCTCACTGCAATCTCCACCTCCCGGGTTCAAGTGATTCCCCTGCCTCAGCCTCCTGAGTAGCTGGGATTACAGGTGCTTGCCACCACATCTGGCTAATTTTTGTATTTTTAGTAGAGGCGGGGTTTTGCCATGTTGGCCAGGCTGGTCTCGAACTCCTGACCTCAGGTGACCCACCTGCCTTGGCCTCCCAAAATGCTGGGATTACAGGTGTGAGCCACCATGTCCGGCTCAGAACTTCAGTTTTAATGGCCAAATAATATTCTATTATGTAGATATATAACATTTTATTTATTCGGTAGTAGTCTCTTTTTTTTTTTTTTTTTTTTTTTTTGAGACAGGGGCTCACTCTGTCACCGAGACTAGAGAGCAGCATAAACACCACTCACTGCAGCCTCGACCTCCCAGGCTTAGGTGATCCTCTCACCTTAGCCTCTGAGTAGCTGGTACTACAGGCATGCACCACAATGCCCAGGTAATTTTTGAATTTTTTGCAGAGATGGAGTTTCACCATGTTGTTCAGGTTGGTCTTGAACCCCTGGGCTCAAGCAATCTGCCCACCTTGGCCTCCCAAAGTGCTGGGACTACAGGTGTGAGCACCATACCTGACTCTTTTCAGTAGTTGACGGACATTTATGTTGTTTCTATTTTTTTTTTGGCCAATGGTGCTGTAAACATTTGTTTACAAGTTTTCTATGGACATTTTCAATTCTCTCCATGTATATTTAGGAGTGGAATTGCTGGGTCTTTTGGTAACATTTTCTCTACCTTCTGTAATGACTAACGATGTTGAACATCTTTTCATGAAATTATTGGATGTTTGTATATATCTAATATATATACAAATACACACACACACACACAGACACACACAGATGTATATGTATTTTTTTTTTTTTTTTGAGACAGTCTTGCTCTGTCGCCCAGGCTGGCGTGCAGTGGCACGATCTCAGCTAGCTGTAACCTCCACCTCCTGAGTTTAAGCAACTCTCATATCTCAGCCTCCCAAGTAGCTGAGATTACAGGCGTGTGCTACTGCCTCCAGCTAATTTTTGTATTTTGTTTTTAGTAGAGACAGAGTTTCACCATGTTGGCCAGGCTGGTCTTGAACTCCTGGCCTCAAGTGTTCTGCATTCCTTGTCCTCCCAAAGTACTGGGATTACAGGCATGAGCTGCCACAACTGGCATCTTTTTTAAAGAGAAAACTATTCAGAACTAATTGTTTTAATTGGGTTTCCATATATCTTTTTATTAGTGAGCTGTAAGAGATCTTTATGTATATTCTAGATACCTACTTTGCAAATATTCTCCCATTCTGTGGGTTGTATTTTCTACCTGAATTCTTAAAAATCACTGAATATAGTTGATTCTTCCTTCAAACTCTAGATACATTTCCCCACGTTTTCTGTTGCAGTATCATCAACCTTCAGCCCCGTAATTTTTCTCCCAGTGTTTTTTTGACTCCTTCTTTGTACTCACTACCAATCTTTTTTGAAACTTTAAATGTTGTATGACCTCAGAGCTTTGTACCTATATTATTTCTCATGCTACACACTCTCTCTAGGTGTTCTCACCCACATTCAAACCTTCAAATAGACTAATATCTTCCCAATTTTCACTTTTATGTTAGATTCTCTTGAGTCTCAACTTATAGCCAAATGCCTTCTCTGTAATTCTACTTGGATGTCTTATAGCAATTTAAAAATCAGCATATCCAAAATTGACTTCTTAGTTTTCCATTGCAAACTTACTTCATCAGTTTAGCCATCTTTGCCATTTTAATAGCTCTGTGGCCTTCGGTAAATCTTTAATTTCTCTAGGACTCCAAAATGTAGAAAATAGTTCTTATCTCCTAGGTTTTCATGAGGAGTCAGTGAGTTAATATATGGAGGGTGCTTAGAGTAGTACCTGGTGCATAATAAGCAGTACGTAATTGATGGCTATTATTATCTCACTAATAACTGTCAACTCAGTTATACCTGCCCAAAGTCTGGTTGTTATGCCTGATACTTCTGTCTCCTTTGATCACTTAACCAACCAACCAGAGTGACACATTCTACCTTCTGGGACCAGTCTGTTTCGCCTTGCCTTTCCTGCCAATAATCTGATCAACATTTCCAGTTTCTTGACCTGTCCAAAATAACTTCCACATTTGTGTATTACTATTCACTTGTACCCCTCTCCAAGCCATTCCCCCCCCAACTCCTACACCAGCACTTCTCCAACTTGAGTCGTATATGGACCACATTTAGAGAAGGAATTGTTGAGGAACACAGTTTGAAATACACTGTCTTGACTTTTAATCCAAGAAAATGGAAGTTGTGAATTTTCTTTTGCAACAGAGATATGTTGTTATTGTGCTGATGTTTTTAAAAAATATTTTAAAATCCTCGTTCCTGGTTAAATCCTTGAAGCCTTCCACTGCATTTCGAATAAGCCTCCAGACTTGAAATGTGATCTCTAAGAACCAGTACTTTCTGGCCGTTTGTTAGCCACTCTCTTGACATTCTGTACTTTCGTTTGCAGCACTTATGAGAATAGCAATTAATTTTTTGCAGAATTATTTCTAAACTGTGTGTATTTAATGTTTGTTTCCTTGCCTGACTGTGAATTCCTCAAAGGCAGCGATACATCTTTCTCGTTCACTATTGTGTCCTCCACTGTACCATGCAAAATGCCTATGCTGTAAGAGGTTATCAAAATGTTTGCTGAAAGGAACCTCAGATCCTTAAGCCAAATGATAAATTAATAACACATACCGGTAGATAATCTCATTGGATAAATATTAGAAGTTTTTACAGGAGCAAACCAGGAAAAAAGTAAATGATAGAAGGGCCTTCCATGGAAATCAGGAGTGCCGTGGGGATGTAAACATCCAGGGTTAAAGTCAAAGTGGCCCAAGCATGAAGTATGTTGTTGACATTTACCCAGAATTCCTTTATCTCATCAAGCAGATCCACTTTGAAATAATCGATATCTTTTGTTTCACCTCTCTCCATGCTAAGTGAGAGTTACATAATTCTGATTATTTGCTTGACTTACTGAAGGCGAACATTGACGAGTGACCTAAGCACAAGATGTTTAGTGAAACTCAGGTCCTTTCAGGCTTATTGGCAAAGCAAGACAAGTCCCTAAGAGGGTTCCCAAGGAAATCGGTCGATCTCTCCCAAGACAAGTTATTAAGGTAGTGCAAAACTAATGGCGATTTTTGCCATTAAAAGTAATTGCAAATTAAAAGTAATGGCAAAAACCGAGATTACTTTTGCACCAAACTAATACTTTGCGTGGAGGACAAACGGCCCCAAGTATGCTCCCACCTCACATGCATGGGGACTGGAGCAAGGGTACAAGTGGAGGCACATATCATGTATATTTACATAAAAGCTTTAAATGAAACTGTTAAACGAGATATGTTATGTCTCCTATTTTGACAAACTGACTTTCATAATGAGAAAGAAAGGTAGACTTTAGTCTAGAATTCTCAGAGTCCAGAATCTCTAGAATTTCACACTGGAACTCTGCAATGTGGTGAGAGCCACCATCTGTCTCCACTGTGCTACCCTCCCTGCCCATGGCCCATGGCCAAATCCTTCCTCTCACTAACCCCCCTCTGACCTGCATTGTAGGGGGCCTCAAGTGCACGTGTGTGGACACACCAGGTGTTGTGTCCAAGCTCCGTCCATATTTCCAGCAGACAACTGCCCCTTGGCCGCCATTAGGCCCAGGGCTATATACACCTGAGAGAACTGACTCAGGGAAGGGGCTCAAGCAGCCCTTGGATGTTAAGTTCAAGGCCATTTGGGCAGGAAATTATGAAGGCTTGGGATTCTGATGGCATGTTCCTTTGTTTCAACACATTTCTGGTGCCCAGAGAAGAACATGATGGAGAAGTTCAGAGCGATACCGTCTAATGCATGGGTCCCTGAGCAGAGGCTCTTCCTTCCCAGAGGCTCTTCCTTCCCAGATCTGAGGGTGATTCAAAGTGGTAAGGTAGCAAACTGAATTATTCCATCTCTTTTTTTCTGTTATAACATGTTTCATTGGGTGAAGGAATTTTTATTTTATTTTTTATGTCTCTTATGGGAAGGCTTTGTTTAGACTACTGATTCTGGAACTTGGCCCAATGTCATGCTAGTTGGACTGGTCTCTGTTTTCTTTTAGGTCATTCCAGATTCTCAAAAGATAATGACTGGTGGCGCAGATAACATACATGTTTTGCAAAGTTTATATTATAGATGTTGGAAGTCTCAGGAGAGTATATGATGAGAAATAGTATTTGGATTCATTGTTTTATTCCTTATTGATCCATCAAAGATGTAATTTAATGAGTAGCCCCAGGCACATTTGATTTTTTATTTAAAATTATGAGGTTACATTTCAGGTCAAAGGATGCTGCGAATTTTTAATGTTGGTGTTTTCAAAAGAAACCCCAAAAGGATCTAATATAAAACAGATATAAATAAAATGAAAATAACTGAAAAAGAATTGGAGATCTGCCTCCCTCCTCCCTCATCAGCAGCCCTGAGGACTTCTGCTTAGAGTTTCTCAAAATGTGAGCCTCCAGGAATCACCTGGGGGGCAGTTGTTTAAAAATGCAGATTCCTGGGTCTTGCCCCACTGAGTTAGACTGTGAGAATTTGCATGTTTGACAAGACCCTGCAGTGACTCATATGCATTCTTACATTTCCAGCTATAACAGATCTCAATGGACTAGATTGGGGTTAGAATACACATATTTTTAAATGGCGTTCCAGATAATTTTGCAAATTAATCTAAAATTTGGGAGCCATTGAAATAAATACTTCCTAAAGTGACCATGCCTGAAGCACAGTCTCAAAGTATGATCCTGGGGTCAGCAGCATCAGCAGCACCTGGAAACTTTCAGAAATGTGAATTCTTGGCCCTTCCATTCCCAGCCCTGAATAGGAATCTCCAGAACACAGTTCAGCTATCGGTATATTAACAAGTGCTGCAGGTGTTTTTGATGCTGCTAAAGTTTGAAAATCATTTCCCAACAATTCAATAAACATGCATTGACCTTCTGTGAACATTCTGTTCTAGGAACTTTGGAGGGCCTGAAGAAGTCACAGTTCTCAAAGATTTGTCAATGGTACTTTGTTTGCAGCCTGATTTTGGTTCTGGAGTGATGAAGAGAAAGTCACGTTTCAGCAGGGAGAAAAAATTCTTTCTGTGAATATAAAAATAGTGGTTTTTATAAAGAGTTTTAATTTTGTTCTTTATACTCTCTGTATTTTCCAAACATTAAGCAATTTAAATTGGCAAAAACAATACATTCCTGGAAAATATGAGCCATTGGCAGAAAGTGATTTGTAAATGTAGTCAGCTGGGTGTGGCAGCGGGTATAAAAGTATCCAAAGCAGGGCAGCCTCTTCCAATTGCCTGAATTTTTCAGGGGTCGTTAGTTGGCAGCTGACGTCATGTCAGCTCTTTCTGAGCGAGAGTCAGGTACAGGTGACCTTTATGTTTTGTTGTTTGAAGGCATAGTTTCTTAGCGGTTGTGGGCCTTTTACTGTTTGCTGTTTTGAGTAGAAGTGACTTTCTAATATAGTTTTCTGACTTCTGTAGTGGTATTGCTTTCTCTTGTTTGCTCTCTACCACCCCACAAAGCAAGTGATTTATCTAGTTTATCCTAATACTTGGGAAAGAGCTAGTTTTATTCTTCCTCTGGATTTAGGTGTATTTTGTCACCCAATTCAGCCTACCTGTGGAAAAATATTTCTCAATTTAAGGTTTCAACTTGCTCTTCCACCTCCCACCCTGATCTCCCACTCATAATCCTGCCACCTGCCTCCTGTCCTGCCCTGTTGCCTCCTAAGTGGTCATGAGTTAGTGATCATAAATCAGGTTGAGAAAATAAAGTTCTTCATTTTTTCTCCTTTCACTTCTTATTCTCCCTAAGTCATAAAGTTGTTATCATTAATATTAATAGTTTTATTTGCATTCCACTTACTTTTTCCATATTTTACAGTAATCTTTTCTCATCTAAACTATATATTTTTATTTATGTAAAAAGTTACTGGATAGAAATAATACATATAAAATACATGTAATTTTGTTATTTCTAGTTTTTTTATCATGAAAATACAGTGATGAATTGCTTTATCTAAAGGACATGTTTTTGTCTAAAAATGTTTTTTGGATATGATTCTGGTAGTAGAATTAATGGACACAAAATGAAGAAATGCTGTTGTAGCACCACAGCTGTGAATGTTTTGAGTCGACAGACTCACCACACAAGGTTTTAATGTGAGACTATCTTCCTTTTGCCTCATAGAAGGATATGGGGTGGAGACAGAGCAGGTGCAGATCTTCATCTTACTGGCAGGTCTAGCAAATGCCCCAGGGTACAGTTTCCCTTGTCTCTTCACCCACCTGGGATGTAGATGTCTGCCAGGGATGAGAGTCAGAGGCTGTAGAAGCTGCAGCTTCAGTGCCCTATCAGTCATTTACACCAGCCTAATTATATAAACTCAAGGCCAGCACACCAGCTTGAGGCTCCCCCAATCCATGGGCAGCCCCATACAGCAAAAGCAGCAGAGACAGCATCCCATATTTAGCTTAATGTTGAACTTTTAAGGAAACAGTACTGGCAGGGGAAGAGACAGAGGTTGTTTCCAGATAGGCTTGAATGGGACTGATCCTTCATTTACAATTTTACCATTTCATCTGAGTGATCATATTGTATCTCTCAAGGCTGTTTTGCAGTGATATATGTATATATATATATATATATATATATATATATATGTTTATGCTATGTTCAAACTTTCTCTGGGTGTTGTTTAGCATAAAATTGCTATCTAAATCTTTAGATATGCTATCTTAATCTTTAGACTTTGAATGAATCTCATCATTCAAAGTTAATAATTTATTAACTAAATCTTAAAAAAAAATTTTTTTCAACAGTGTCAGTAGGATGTACTTCCTCTATGTTCTGGGTTGTGGCTGAACCAACTTTACTTGGTCAATATCATATTTTGCATTCTGATGAAGCGTCTCTGGGAACTGGCTGTCCTGTAACCAATGTAACTGTGAAGGGATATGAGTTTAATTACCCTGCCACTGAGTGTGGGATTCAGAAAGAGGTAAGAGCTGCAAGCATTTCTTTTTTTTTTTTTTTTTTAAGATATATGCCACAAGGTTTAATACAGAACACAAGGAGATAAGTACTATAATAAAAATATTAGCAAAGTAGTAAGGAAGCAAAAAAAGCAAAGAGTGAGTGCATGGCACAGAGAATACAGCATTTTTTTTTTTTTTTTTTTTGGTTTTTGAAAGTTTTTTTTTTTTTTTTTTATTATACTTTAGGGTTTTAGGGTACATGTGCACAATGTGCAGGTTTGTTACATATGTATCCATGTGCCATGTTGATTTCCTGCACCCATTAACTCGTCATTTAGCATTAGGTGTATCTCCTAATGCTGTCCCTCCCCCCTCCCCCACCCCACAACAGTCCCCGGAGTGTGATGTTCCCCTTCCTGTGTCCATGAGTTCTCATTGTTCAATTCCCACCTATGAGTGAGAACATGCGGTGTTTGGTTTTTTGTCCTTGCGATAGTTTACTGAGAATGATGTTTTCCAGTTTCATCCATGTCCCTACAAAGGACACGAACTCATCATTTTTTATGGCTGCATAGTATTCCATGGTGTATATGTGCCACATTTTCTTAATCCAGTCTATCGTTGTTGGACATTTGGGTTGGTTCCAACTCTTTGCTATTGTGAATAGTGCCGCAATAAACATACGTGTGCATGTGTCTTTATAGCAGCATGATTTATAGTCCTTTGGGTATATACCCAGTAATGGGATGACTGGGTCAAATGGTATTTCTAGTTCGAGATCCCTGAGGAATCGCCACACTGACTTCCACAATGGTTGAACTAGTTTACAGTCCCACCAACAGTGTAAAAGTGTTCCTATTTCTCCACATCCTCTCCAGCACCTGTTGTTTCCTGATTTTTTAATGATGGCCATTCTAACTGGTGTGAGATGGTATCTCACTGTGGTTTTGATTTGCATTTCTCTGATGGCCAGTGATGATGAGCATTTCTTCATGTGTTTTCTGGCTGCATAAATGTCTTCTTTTGAGAAGTGTCTGTTCATGTCCTCTGCCCACTTTTTGATGGGGTTGTTTGTTTTTTTCTTGTAAATTTGTTTGAGTTCATTATAGATTCTGGATATTAGCCCTTTGTCAGATGAGTAGGTTGCAAAAATTTTCTCCCATTCTGTAGGTTGCCTGTTCATTCTGATGATAGTTTCTTTTGCTGTGCAGAAGCTCTTTAGTTTAATGAGATCCCATTTGTCGATTTTGGCTTTTTGTTGCCATTGCTTTTGGTGTTTTAGACATGAAGTCCTTGCCCACGCCTATGTCCTGAATGGTATTGCCTAGGTTTTCTTGTAGGATTTTAATGGTTTTAGGTCTAACATATAAGTCTTTAATCCATCTTGAATTAATTTTTGTATAAGGTGTAAGGAAGGGATCCAGTTGCAGCTTTCTACATATGGCTAGCCAGTTTTCCCAGCACCATTTATTAAATAGGGAATCCTTTCCCCATTTCTTGTTTTTGTCAGGTTTGTCAAAGATCAGATAGCTGTAGCTATGCGGCATCATTTCTGAGGGCTCTGTTCTGTTCCATTGATCTATGTCTCTGTTGTGGTACCAGTACCATGCTGTTTTGGTTACTGTAGCCTTGTAGTATAGTTTAAAGTCAGGTAGCGTGATGCCTCCAGCTTTGTTCTTTTGGCTTAGGATTGACTTGGCGATGCGGGCTCTTTTTTGGTTCCATATGAACTTTAAAGTAGTTTTTTCCAATTCTGTGAAGAAAGTCATTGGTAGCTTGATGGGGATGGCATTGAATCTATAAATTACCTTGGGCAGTATGGCCATTTTCACGATATTGATTCTTCCAACCCATGAGCATGGAATGTTCTTCCATTTGTTTGTATCCTCTTTTATTTCATTGAGCAGTGGTTTGTAGTTCTCCTTGAAGAGGTCCTTCACATCCCTTGTAAGTTGGATTCCTAGGTATTTTATTCTCTTTGAAGCAATTGTGAATGGGAGTTCACTCATGATTTGGCTCTCTGTTTGTCTGTTATTGGTGTACAAGAATGCTTGTGATTTTTGTACATTAATTTTGTATCCTGAGACTTCGCTGAAGTTGCTAATCAGCTTAAGGAGATTTTGGGCTGAGACAATGGGGTTTTCTAGATATACAATCATGTCATCTGCAAACAGGGACAATTTGACTTCCTCTTTTCCTAATTGAATACCTTTTATTTCCTTCTCCTGCCTGATTGCTCTGGCCAGAACTTCCAGCACTATGTTGAACAGGAGCGGTGAGAGAGGGCATCCCTGTGTTGTGCCAGTTTTCAGAGGGAATGCTTCCAGTTTTTGCCCATTCAGTATGATATTGGCTGTGGGTTTGTCGTAGATAGCTCTTATTATTTTGAGATACGTCCCATCAATACCTAATTTATTGAGAGTTTTTAGCATGAAGGGTTGTTGAATTTTGTCAAAGGCCTTTTCTGCATCTATTGAGATAATCATGTGGTTTTTGTCTTTGGTTCTGTTTATATGTTGGATTACATTTATTGATTTGCGTATGTTGAACCAGCCTTGCATCCCAGGGATGAAGCCCACTTGATCATGGTGGATAAGCTTTTTGATGTGCTGCTGGATTCGGTTTGCCAGTATTTTATTGAGGATTTTTGCATCAATGTTCATCAAGGATATTGGTCTGAAATTCTCTTTTTTGGTTATGTCTCTGCCAGGTTTTGGTATCAGGACGATGCTGGCTTCATAAAATGTGTTAGGGAGGATTCCCTCTTTTTCTATCGATTGGAATAGTTTCAGAAGGAATGGTACCAGTTCCTCCTTGTACCTCTGGTAGAATTCGGCTGTGAATCCATCAGGTCCTGGACTCTTTTTGTTGGTAAGCTATTGATTGTTGCCACAATTTCAGAACCTGTTATTGGTCTATTCAGAGATTCAACTTCTTCCTGGTTTAGTCTTGGGAGGGGGTATTTGTCAAGGAATTTATCCATTTCTTCTAGATTTTCTAGTTTATTTGCATAGAGGTGTTTGTAGTATTCTCTGATGGTAGATTGTATTTCTGTGGGATCGGTGGTGATATCCCCTTTTTTGTTTTTTATTGCATCTATTTGATTCTTCTCTCTTTTCTTCTTTATTAGTCTTGCTAGCGGTCCATCAATTTTGTTGATCTTTTCAAAAAACCAGCTCCTGGATTCATTAATTTTTTGAAGGGTTTTTTGTGTCTCTATTTCCTTCAGTTCTGCTCTGATTTTAGTTATTTCTAGCCTTCTGCTAGCTTTTGAATGTGTTTGCTCTTGCTTTTCTAGTTCTTTTAATTGTGATGTTAGGGAGTCAATTTTGGATCTTTCCTGCTTTCTCTTGTGGGCATTTAGTGCTATAAATTTCCCTCTACACACTGCTTTGAATGTGTCCCAGAGATTCTGGTATGTTGTGTCTTTGTTCTCGTTGGTTTCAAAGAACATCTTTATTTCTGCCTTCATTTCATTATGTACCCAATAGTCATTCAGGAGCAGGTTGTTCAGTTTCCATGTAGTAGAGCAGTTTTGAGTGAGTTTCTTAATCCTGAGTTCTAGTTTGATTGCACTGTGGTCTGAGAGACAGTTTGTTATAATTTCTGTTCTTTTACATTTGCTGAGGAGAGCTTTACTTCCAACTATGTGGTCAATTTTGGAATAGGTGTGGTGTGGTGCTGAAAAAATGTGTATTCTGTTGACTTGGGGTGGAGAGTTCTGTAGATGTCTATTAGGTCCACTTTATGTAGAGCTGAGTTCAATTCCTGGATATCCTTGTTAACTTTCTGTCTCGTTGATCTGTCTAATGCTGACAGTGGGGTGTTAAAATCTCCCATTATTATTGTGTGGGAGTTTAAGTCCCTTTGTAGGTCACTCAGGACTTGCTTTATGAATCTGGGTGCTCCTGTGTTGGGTGCATATATATTTAGGATAGTTAGCTCTTCTTGTTGAATTGATCCCTTTACCATTATGTAATGGCCTTCTTTGTCTCTTTTGATCTTTGTTGGTTTAAAGTCTATTTTATCAGAGACTAGGATTGCAACCCTGCCTTTTTTTGTTTTCCAGTTGCTTGATAGATCTTCCTCCATCCCTTTATTTTGAGTCTGTGTGTGTCTCTGCATGTGAGATGGGTTTCCTGAATACAGCACACTGATGGGTCCTGACTCCTTATCCAGTTTGCCAGTCTGTGTCTTTTGATTGGAGCATTTAGCCCATTTACATTTAACGTTAATATTGTTATGTGTGAATCTGATCCTGTCATTATGATGTTAGTTGGTTATTTTGCTCGTTAGTTGCTATAGTTTCTTCCTAGTCTCGATGGTCTTTACAATTTGGCATGTTTTTGCAGTGGCTGGTACCGGTTGTTCCTTTCCATGTTTAGTGCTTCCTTCAGGAGCTCTTTTAGGGCAGGCCTGGTGGTGACAAAATCACTCAGCGTTTGCTTGTCTGTAAAGTGTTTTATTTCTCCTTCACTTATGAAGCTTAGTTTGGCGGGATAGGAGATTCTGGGTTGAAAATTCTTTTCTTTAAGAATGTTGAATATCGGCCCCCACTCTCTTCTGGCTTGTAGAGTTTCTGCTGAGAGATCAGCTGTTAGTCTGATGGGCTTCCCTTTGTGGGTAACCCGACCTTTCTGTCTGGCTGCCCTTAACATTTTTTCTTTCATTTCAACTTTGGTGAATCTGACAATAATGTGTCTTGGAGTTGCCCTTCTCGAGGAGTATCTTTGTGGCGTTCTCTGTATTTCCTGAATCTGAATGCTGGCCTGCCTTGCTAGATTGGGGAAGTTCTCCTGGATAATATCTTGCAGAGTGTTTTCCAACTTGGTTCCATTCTCCCCATCATTTTCAGGTACACCAATCAGACGTAGGTTTGGTCTTTTCACATAGTCCCGAATTTCTTGGAGGCTTTGTTCATTTCTTTTTATCCTTTTTTCTCTAAACTTCCCTTCTCTCTTCATTTCATTCATTTCATCTTCCATCAGCGATACCCTTTCTTCCAGTTGATCGCATCTGCTACTGAGGCTTCTGCAATCTTCGTGTAGTTCTCGAAACTTGGCTTTCAGCTCCATCAGCTCCTTGAAGCCCTTCTCTCCATTGGTTATTCTAGTTATCCATTCTTCTAATTTTTTTTCAAAGTTTTTAACTTCTTTGCTGTTGTTTTGAATTTCCTCTCGTAGCTCAGAGTAGTTTGATCGTCTGATGCCTTCTTCTCTCAACTCATCAAAGTCATCCTCCATCCAGCTTTGTTCCGTTGCTGGTGAGGAACTGCGTTCCTTTGGAGGAGGAGAGGTGCTCTGTTTTTTAGAGTTTCCAGTTTTTTTGGTCTGTTTTTTCCCCATCTTTGTGGTTTTATCTACTTTTTGTCTTTGATGATGGTGATGTACAGATGGGTTTTTGGTGTGGATGTCCTTTCTGTTTGTTAGTTTTCCTTCTACCAGACAGGACCCTCAGCTGCAGGTCTGTTGGAGTTTACTAGAGGTGCACTCCAGACCCTGTTTGGCTGGGTGTCAGCAGCGGTGGCTGCAGAACAGCGGATTTTCGTGAGACCACAAATTCAGCTGTCTGATAGTTCCTCTGAAAGTTTTGTCTCAGAGAAGTACCGGGTTGAATGAGGTGTCAGTCTGTCCCTACTGGGGGGGTGCCTCCCAGTTAGGCTGCTCAGGGGTGAGGGACCCACTTTAGGAGGCAGTCTGACCGTTCTCAGATCTCCAGCTGCGTGCTGGGAGAACCACTACTCTCTTCAAAGCTGTCAGTCAGACAGGGACATTTAAGTCTGTGGAAGTTCTTGCAGAGTTTTTGTTTGTCTGTGCCCTGCCCCCAGAGGTGGAGCCTACAGAGGCAGGCAGGCCTCCTTGAGCTGTGGTGGGCTCCACCCAGTTCGAGCTTCCTGGCTGCTTTGTTTACCTAAGCAAGCCTGGGCAATGGCGGGCGCCCCTCCCCCAGCCTCGCTGCCGCCTCGCAGCTTGATCTCAGACTGCTGTGCTAGCAATTAGTGAGACTCCGTGGGCATAGGACCCTCCGAGCCAGGTGCGGGACACAATCTCCTAGTGTGCCGTTTTCTAGGCCCGTTGGAAAAGCGCAGTATTAGGATGGGACTGACCCGATATTCCAGGTGCCGTCTGCTTCCCCTTTCTTTGACTAGGAAAGGGAACTCCCTGACCCCTTGCGCTTCCCGAGTGAGTCAATGCCTCGCCCTGCTTCGGCTTGCTCACAGTGCGCTTCACCGACTGTCCTGCACCCACTGTTAGGCACTCCCTAGTGAGATGAAACCGGTACCTCAAGCAGAAATGCAGAAATCACCCGTCTTCTGTGTCGCTGGGACTGGGAGCTGGAGACCGGAGCTGTTCCTATTCGGCCATCTTGGCTCCACCCTCCTAACAATTTCTTTGTCTCTTGTAACCTCGGCCTCCCAAAGTGTAGGGATTACAAGCATGAGGCACCGTGCCCGGCCAAGAATCTTGTCTTTTATTCATGCAGCCACTCTGTCTTTTGATTGGAGAATTTAATCGATTTAAGTTTCAAGTAATTTTGATAAGTAAGGACTTACCATTGCCATTTTGTTAATTGTTTTCTGACTGTTTTATAGTTCTTTTTTTCCTTTTTTTCTTCTATTGCTTTCTTTGTGATTTGATGACTTTATAGTTGTATGCTTCAATTCCTTTCTCTTAATGTTTTGTGTATCTATTACAGATTTTTCTAAAACTGGTTTTTAACAAGTCACTTCTACTTTGCTGCTTCCAACAGTGATTCTAAATTCTCATTTTACTTGAACCGATAGTTGATTACTCTCTTTTTCTTACTTCGTTTGGCTGGAACACCATCCTTTTCTGGAGTTCTTCTACCTTTCTGACTCTTCCTTTTTGGTCTTTTCTTGCTACTTTCTCCTAATATATTTGACTTCTAAATGTTGCAATCTTCTAGGGTTCAGTTTCTAAAACTCTTCATTCTCCTATGTTGATCTCATTTAATCCCAAGGCTTTAAATGACACCTATATGCTAATGCTTCTAAAATTTATATCTTTATATAGAACATCTTTCTAAATTTAGATTTAAATTGAGGCCTGGTCATGTGACTGTCTTGGGTCAAGAGGTAGTTAGCAAATATGAAAGAGGTAGTTAGCAAATATGAAATAGGTGGAAATTAAAAAATTCCTTCTGCATTGGGTTTTATGTTTCGAATTCTGTGACCCACAATGTGTATAAAACTGAGCTCATGTTCTAGTTGTTGTAGCTGTGACCTTCTGGAAAGGTCATAAAGAGGAGAACTGAAACATGCTAGCTGTAGGCTGCCAACTACCTGACATTGAATGAAGTGCCTTTAGATTATTTAGCTTTAGTTGAGCTACCAGATGACCAAAGTCACGTGAATAACACTAGCCAAGACCAGTAGAAGTGCCTAGCTAAACCTAGCCCCCAAGTTGCTACACATAGATTTGTGAGAAAATGATTGTTTTAAGCCACTAAGTCTTGGGGTAGTTATTTATGTGGCAGTAGAAAAATAATACACTATACTTAGAATTTTTTCCAGTTATATAGTTCAAGCAATATTTTAATCAGCTGACCATCTATTTCATTCCCAGTTACCTCATGTTTTGTTAGATGATGTCATAAATCACTGTGGATCAAAGCACTTCTATTGTCACTCTGATTCTATAGCCAGCTATGGTAATTTCTACAACTTGTCTTTGATGATTAGGTACTGCCATCTAATTTTGGCTAATCTGGGATCACATTATAGTGACTGAGATAATTTCAGTGGCTAAATCTTTCACTGTCAATCCCAACAACTTCCCTTTACTAATTCATATGTTAATGTCTAGTTAAGGTAGTATTCTCTGGGCCTTTCCAGGAAAGAAAGAGGCCAGGTGAGTTGGAACAGATTTTGTACTTGTCTCTTTGGGGCATAATGAGATCCAATCTTAATGATGGTTCTAGAGGCAATTTAATATTGTACATAGTAAATCTCCTTCTAAATTCTTATCTCTCTTAGCCTTTGGCCACAAATTTCTGGCATCTCACTGAACTGAAGTATATAGTTTAATGGTTTTTAGTGTATTCACAAATATGTGCAAACTATCACCCCATAATCAATGATAAAGCATTTTCATCACCTCAAAAGAAACCTCATACCCATCAGCAGTGATTAACCAGTCCTCCCAGTCTTAGGAAACCACTTGTCTACTTTCTGCCTCTATACTTTGCCTTTTCTGGACATTCATATAAATGGAATCATACAATATATGGTCTTTTATAACTAGTTTTTTCATTCAGCATAATGTTTTCGAGTTTCATCTATGTTGTAGCATGTATCAGAACTTCATTTTTTTTTTTTTATTTTTCGAGACAGAGTTTCACTCTTGTTGCCCAGGCTTGAGTGCAATGGCGAGATCTCGGCTCACTGCAATCTCCACCTCCCGGGTTCAAGTGATTCCCCTGCCTCAGCCTCCTGAGTAGCTGGGATTACAGGTGCTTGCCACCACATCTGGCTAATTTTTGTATTTTTAGTAGAGGCGGGGTTTTGCCATGTTGGCCAGGCTGGTCTCGAACTCCTGACCTCAGGTGACCCACCTGCCTTGGCCTCCCAAAATGCTGGGATTACAGGTGTGAGCCACCATGTCCGGCTCAGAACTTCAGTTTTAATGGCCAAATAATATTCTATTATGTAGATATATAACATTTATTTATTCGGTAGTAGTCTCTTTTTTTTTTTTTTTTTTTTTTTTTGAGACAGGGGCTCACTCTGTCACCGAGACTAGAGAGCAGCATAAACACCACTCACTGCAGCCTCGACCTCCCAGGCTTAGGTGATCCTCTCACCTTAGCCTCTGAGTAGCTGGTACTACAGGCATGCACCACAATGCCCAGGTAATTTTTGAATTTTTTGCAGAGATGGAGTTTCACCATGTTGTTCAGGTTGGTCTTGAACCCCTGGGCTCAAGCAATCTGCCCACCTTGGCCTCCCAAAGTGCTGGGACTACAGGTGTGAGCGCCATACCTGACTCTTTTCAGTAGTTGACGGACATTTATGTTGTTTCTATTTTTTTTTTGGCCAATGGTGCTGTAAACATTTGTTTACAAGTTTTCTATGGACATTTTCAATTCTCTCCATGTATATTTAGGAGTGGAATTGCTGGGTCTTTTGGTAACATTTTCTCTACCTTCTGTAATGACTAACGATGTTGAACATCTTTTCATGAAATTATTGGATGTTTGTATATATCTAATATATATACAAATACACACACACACACACAGACACACACAGATGTATATGTATTTTTTTTTTTTTTTGAGACAGTCTTGCTCTGTCGCCCAGGCTGGCGTGCAGTGGCACGATCTCAGCTAGCTGTAACCTCCACCTCCTGAGTTTAAGCAACTCTCATATCTCAGCCTCCCAAGTAGCTGAGATTACAGGCGTGTGCTACTGCCTCCAGCTAATTTTGTATTTTGTTTTTAGTAGAGACAGAGTTTCACCATGTTGGCCAGGCTGGTCTTGAACTCCTGGCCTCAAGTGTTCTGCATTCCTTGTCCTCCCAAAGTACTGGGATTACAGGCATGAGCTGCCACAACTGGCATCTTTTTTAAAGAGAAAACTATTCAGAACTAATTGTTTTAATTGGGTTTCCATATATCTTTTTATTAGTGAGCTGTAAGAGATCTTTATGTATATTCTAGATACCTACTTTGCAAATATTCTCCCATTCTGTGGGTTGTATTTTCTACCTGAATTCTTAAAAATCACTGAATATAGTTGATTCTTCCTTCAAACTCTAGATACATTTCCCCACGTTTTCTGTTGCAGTATCATCAACCTTCAGCCCCGTAATTTTTCTCCCAGTGTTTTTTTGACTCCTTCTTTGTACTCACTACCAATCTTTTTTGAAACTTTAAATGTTGTATGACCTCAGAGCTTTGTACCTATATTATTTCTCATGCTACACACTCTCTCTAGGTGTTCTCACCCACATTCAAACCTTCAAATAGACTAATATCTTCCCAATTTTCACTTTTATGTTAGATTCTCTTGAGTCTCAACTTATAGCCAAATGCCTTCTCTGTAATTCTACTTGGATGTCTTATAGCAATTTAAAAATCAGCATATCCAAAATTGACTTCTTAGTTTTCCATTGCAAACTTACTTCATCAGTTTAGCCATCTTTGCCATTTTAATAGCTCTGTGGCCTTCGGTAAATCTTTAATTTCTCTAGGACTCCAAAATGTAGAAAATAGTTCTTATCTCCTAGGTTTTCATGAGGAGTCAGTGAGTTAATATATGGAGGGTGCTTAGAGTAGTACCTGGTGCATAATAAGCAGTACGTAATTGATGGCTATTATTATCTCACTAATAACTGTCAACTCAGTTATACCTGCCCAAAGTCTGGTTGTTATGCCTGATACTTCTGTCTCCTTTGATCACTTAACCAACCAACCAGAGTGACACATTCTACCTTCTGGGACCAGTCTGTTTCGCCTTGCCTTTCCTGCCAATAATCTGATCAACATTTCCAGTTTCTTGACCTGTCCAAAATAACTTCCACATTTGTGTATTACTATTCACTTGTACCCCTCTCCAAGCCATTCCCCCCCCAACTCCTACACCAGCACTTCTCCAACTTGAGTCGTATATGGACCACATTTAGAGAAGGAATTGTTGAGGAACACAGTTTGAAATACACTGTCTTGACTTTTAATCCAAGAAAATGGAAGTTGTGAATTTTCTTTTGCAACAGAGATATGTTGTTATTGTGCTGATGTTTTTAAAAAATATTTTAAAATCCTCGTTCCTGGTTAAATCCTTGAAGCCTTCCACTGCATTTCGAATAAGCCTCCAGACTTGAAATGTGATCTCTAAGAACCAGTACTTTCTGGCCGTTTGTTAGCCACTCTCTTGACATTCTGTACTTTCGTTTGCAGCACTTATGAGAATAGCAATTAATTTTTTGCAGAATTATTTCTAAACTGTGTGTATTTAATGTTTGTTTCCTTGCCTGACTGTGAATTCCTCAAAGGCAGCGATACATCTTTCTCGTTCACTATTGTGTCCTCCACTGTACCATGCAAAATGCCTATGCTGTAAGAGGTTATCAAAATGTTTGCTGAAAGGAACCTCAGATCCTTAAGCCAAATGATAAATTAATAACACATACCGGTAGATAATCTCATTGGATAAATATTAGAAGTTTTTACAGGAGCAAACCAGGAAAAAAGTAAATGATAGAAGGGCCTTCCATGGAAATCAGGAGTGCCGTGGGGATGTAAACATCCAGGGTTAAAGTCAAAGTGGCCCAAGCATGAAGTATGTTGTTGACATTTACCCAGAATTCCTTTATCTCATCAAGCAGATCCACTTTGAAATAATCGATATCTTTTGTTTCACCTCTCTCCATGCTAAGTGAGAGTTACATAATTCTGATTATTTGCTTGACTTACTGAAGGCGAACATTGACGAGTGACCTAAGCACAAAGATGTTTAGTGAAACTCAGGTCCTTTCAGGCTTATTGGCAAAGCAAGACAAGTCCCTAAGAGGGTTCCCAAGGAAATCGGTCGATCTCTCCCAAGACAAGTTATTAAGGTAGTGCAAAACTAATGGCGATTTTTGCCATTAAAAGTAATTGCAAATTAAAAGTAATGGCAAAAACCGAGATTACTTTTGCACCAAACTAATACTTTGCGTGGAGGACAAACGGCCCCAAGTATGCTCCCACCTCACATGCATGGGGACTGGAGCAAGGGTACAAGTGGAGGCACATATCATGTATATTTACATAAAAGCTTTAAATGAAACTGTTAAACGAGATATGTTATGTCTCCTATTTTGACAAACTGACTTTCATAATGAGAAAGAAAGGTAGACTTTAGTCTAGAATTCTCAGAGTCCAGAATCTCTAGAATTTCACACTGGAACTCTGCAATGTGGTGAGAGCCACCATCTGTCTCCACTGTGCTACCCTCCCCTGCCCATGGCCCATGGCCAAATCCTTCCTCTCACTAACCCCCCTCTGACCTGCATTGTAGGGGGCCTCAAGTGCACGTGTGTGGACACACCAGGTGTTGTGTCCAAGCTCCGTCCATATTTCCAGCAGACAACTGCCCCTTGGCCGCCATTAGGCCCAGGGCTATATACACCTGAGAGAACTGACTCAGGGAAGGGGCTCAAGCAGCCCTTGGATGTTAAGTTCAAGGCCATTTGGGCAGGAAATTATGAAGGCTTGGGATTCTGATGGCATGTTCCTTTGTTTCAACACATTTCTGGTGCCCAGAGAAGAACATGATGGAGAAGTTCAGAGCGATACCGTCTAATGCATGGGTCCCTGAGCAGAGGCTCTTCCTTCCCAGAGGCTCTTCCTTCCCAGATCTGAGGGTGATTCAAAGTGGTAAGGTAGCAAACTGAATTATTCCATCTCTTTTTTTCTGTTATAACATGTTTCATTGGGTGAAGGAATTTTTATTTTATTTTTTATGTCTCTTATGGGAAGGCTTTGTTTAGACTACTGATTCTGGAACTTGGCCCAATGTCATGCTAGTTGGACTGGTCTCTGTTTTCTTTTAGGTCATTCCAGATTCTCAAAAGATAATGACTGGTGGCGCAGATAACATACATGTTTTGCAAAGTTTATATTATAGATGTTGGAAGTCTCAGGAGAGTATATGATGAGAAATAGTATTTGGATTCATTGTTTTATTCCTTATTGATCCATCAAAGATGTAATTTAATGAGTAGCCCCAGGCACATTTGATTTTTTATTTAAAATTATGAGGTTACATTTCAGGTCAAAGGATGCTGCGAATTTTTAATGTTGGTGTTTTCAAAAGAAACCCCAAAAGGATCTAATATAAAACAGATATAAATAAAATGAAAATAACTGAAAAAGAATTGGAGATCTGCCTCCCTCCTCCCTCATCAGCAGCCCTGAGGACTTCTGCTTAGAGTTTCTCAAAATGTGAGCCTCCAGGAATCACCTGGGGGGCAGTTGTTTAAAAATGCAGATTCCTGGGTCTTGCCCCACTGAGTTAGACTGTGAGAATTTGCATGTTTGACAAGACCCTGCAGTGACTCATATGCATTCTTACATTTCCAGCTATAACAGATCTCAATGCACTAGATTGGGGTTAGAATACACATATTTTTAAATGGCGTTCCAGATAATTTTGCAAATTAATCTAAAATTTGGGAGCCATTGAAATAAATACTTCCTAAAGTGACCATGCCTGAAGCACAGTCTCAAAGTATGATCCTGGGGTCAGCAGCATCAGCAGCACCTGGAAACTTTCAGAAATGTGAATTCTTGGCCCTTCCATTCCCAGCCCTGAATAGGAATCTCCAGAACACAGTTCAGCTATCGGTATATTAACAAGTGCTGCAGGTGTTTTTGATGCTGCTAAAGTTTGAAAATCATTTCCCAACAATTCAATAAACATGCATTGACCTTCTGTGAACATTCTGTTCTAGGAACTTTGGAGGGCCTGAAGAAGTCACAGTTCTCAAAGATTTGTCAATGGTACTTTGTTTGCAGCCTGATTTTGGTTCTGGAGTGATGAAGAGAAAGTCACGTTTCAGCAGGGAGAAAAAATTCTTTCTGTGAATATAAAAATAGTGGTTTTTATAAAGAGTTTTAATTTTGTTCTTTATACTCTCTGTATTTTCCAAACATTAAGCAATTTAAATTGGCAAAAACAATACATTCCTGGAAAATATGAGCCATTGGCAGAAAGTGATTTGTAAATGTAGTCAGCTGGGTGTGGCAGCGGGTATAAAAGTATCCAAAGCAGGGCAGCCTCTTCCAATTGCCTGAATTTTTCAGGGGTCGTTAGTTGGCAGCTGACGTCATGTCAGCTCTTTCTGAGCGAGAGTCAGGTACAGGTGACCTTTATGTTTTGTTGTTTGAAGGCATAGTTTCTTAGCGGTTGTGGGCCTTTTACTGTTTGCTGTTTTGAGTAGAAGTGACTTTCTAATATAGTTTTCTGACTTCTGTAGTGGTATTGCTTTCTCTTGTTTGCTCTCTACCACCCCACAAAGCAAGTGATTTATCTAGTTTATCCTAATACTTGGGAAAGAGCTAGTTTTATTCTTCCTCTGGATTTAGGTGTTTTCTGTTGTATTTTGTCACCCAATTCAGCCTACCTGTGGAAAAATATTTCTCAATTTAAGGTTTCAACTTGCTCTTCCACCTCCCACCCTGATCTCCCACTCATAATCCTGCCACCTGCCTCCTGTCCTGCCCTGTTGCCTCCTAAGTGGTCATGAGTTAGTGATCATAAATCAGGTTGAGAAAATAAAGTTCTTCATTTTTTCTCCTTTCACTTCTTATTCTCCCTAAGTCATAAAGTTGTTATCATTAATATTAATAGTTTTATTTGCATTCCACTTACTTTTTCCATATTTTACAGTAATCTTTTCTCATCTAAACTATATATTTTTATTTATGTAAAAAGTTACTGGATAGAAATAATACATATAAAATACATGTAATTTTGTTATTTCTAGTTTTTTTATCATGAAAATACAGTGATGAATTGCTTTATCTAAACGACATGTTTTTGTCTAAAAATGTTTTTTGGATATGCTTCTGGTAGTAGAATTAATGGACACAAAATGAAGAAATGCTGTTGTAGCACCACAGCTGTGAATGTTTTGAGTCGACAGACTCACCACACAAGGTTTTAATGTGAGACTATCTTCCTTTTGCCTCATAGAAGGATATGGGGTGGAGACAGAGCAGGTGCAGATCTTCATCTTACTGGCAGGTCTAGCAAATGCCCCAGGGTACAGTTTCCCTTGTCTCTTCACCCACCTGGGATGTAGATGTCTGCCAGGGATGAGAGTCAGAGGCTGTAGAAGCTGCAGCTTCAGTGCCCTATCAGTCATTTACACCAGCCTAATTATATAAACTCAAGGCCAGCACACCAGCTTGAGGCTCCCCCAATCCATGGGCAGCCCCATACAGCAAAAGCAGCAGAGACAGCATCCCATATTTAGCTTAATGTTGAACTTTTAAGGAAACAGTACTGGCAGGGGAAGAGACAGAGGTTGTTTCCAGATAGGCTTGAATGGGACTGATCCTTCATTTACAATTTTACCATTTCATCTGAGTGATCATATTGTATCTCTCAAGGCTGTTTTGCAGTGATATATGTGTATATATATATATGTTTAAATATGCTATGTTCAAACTTTCTCTGGGTGTTGTTTAGCATAAAATTGCTATCTAAATCTTTAGATATGCTATCTTAATCTTTAGACTTTGAATGAATCTCATCATTCAAAGTTAATAATTTATTAACTAAATCTTAAAAAAAAATTTTTTTCAACAGTGTCAGTAGGATGTACTTCCTCTATGTTCTGGGTTGTGGCTGAACCAACTTTACTTGGTCAATATCATATTTTGCATTCTGATGAAGCGTCTCTGGGAACTGGCTGTCCTGTAACCAATGTAACTGTGAAGGGATATGAGTTTAATTACCCTGCCACTGAGTGTGGGATTCAGAAAGAGGTAAGAGCTGCAAGCATTTCAAATAATAAACTAACCCCTAGGTTGTACCTTGCAGTAGCACTGTGTGTACTGTCAGTGTGAGATTTTTTTATGGCTCTTGAATTACTTGAATTTGGTAATTTCAGGATAGGAAGACCAGTGGAACCTTGACTTGGCCATGAAATATCATGGCACGTAGCCCACTGTGGAGGAGAATACTTCAACATATATAGTAGTATAACTATCCAAGCACTCTGAAGTCTTTTTTAGTTCTTACATCCCCTGAAGTCTAGAAGCACTGTAAAGCAGTCATTGTTCCTAGTTTTCATAGTAACTGAGGCTAAAATGGGTAACAATTTACCATAGATCATGCATCTGTTCAACAGATATGTAACTGAAACTTGCATGTTGGTAAATTGGGATTTACATTCTTCCTTTGAAGAAGAAGGCAATGAAAAAATGGATGACACCAGAGGTAGAATTCACTAGGGGAAATCAGAGGACAAAAACATCTGAGGAGGTTTGAGGTGGAGGTGGATTTGCTAGTATGTTGTTTCTAATTTTGACATCTATGTCCATGAATGAGATTGGTCTAGAATTCATTCTTTCTCATATGCTCCTTGTCAAGTTTTGAAGCAGTTTAAGTTAAGATTGGAAGTTTTGGCCAGGCATGGTGGCTTACGCCTATAATCCCAGCACTTTGGGAGGCCGAGGTAGGCAGATCATGAGGTCAGGAGATCGAGAGCATCCTGGCTAACACAGTGAAACCCCGTCTCTACTAAAAAAAATATAAAAAATTCGGCAGGCGTGGTGGCATGTGCCTGTCCAGTCCCAGCTTCTCAGGAGGCTGAGGCAGGAGAATCGCTTGAAACCGGGAGGTGGAGGTTGCAGTGAGTCAAGATTGTGCCACTGCACCCCAGCCTGGGCGACAGAGCGAGACTGTCTCAAAAAAAAAAAACAATTGGAATTTTTTGATCCTTGAATGCTCAATAGAAGTTGGTGATAAAATCTCCTGTGTCTTTTGTTTTTCTCTGTGGTTTTATCACTGGAATGAAGTTGAATCCAGATGATTAAGGCAATAGAACTAGGGAGGAGGAGAGCGAGGGTTTTCTGACAGCAACATACAGACTATTCAACATTAACCTTTGGTGGAGGAAGAAAAGTGGACCCTGCATTCAGTATGCAGTGGTTTTACGATATGATAAAAATAGTATATTTTGGGAGGCCGAGGCAAGCAGATCACCTGAGGTCAAGAGTTTGAGACCAGCCTGGCCAACATGGCAAAGCCCTGTCTCTACTAAACATACAAAAATTAGCTTAGTGGCCACCTGTAATCTCAGCAACTCAGGAGGCTGAGTCGGGGAGAATTGCTTGAACCTGGGAGGCAAAGGTTGCAGTGAGCCAAGATCGTGCCACTGCACTCCAGCCTGGGCAACAGAGTGAGACTCCGTCTCAAAAAAAAAAAAAAAAAAAAAGAAAGAAAAAAAAGGTAGTATATTTATAGGAAAATTAGGTGGTGAATAACCACACTCTCCATTTAGAGGTATGTGTGTCCTATACAAACAATTCTGATTTCCTTCAATATGCTGTTTCACATCTACAAAACTTACTACATGAAAGTTTGCAGATTTGTAATTTCTTTGGCCTTTGTGGTTTTTCCCATATTTCAAAGTATGACTTATTATGGATATGGGGAAATCATTACAAAGGCCAAAGAATTAATAACCCAACTTTACAAAGCTTATACAACTAAATATGAGACACTAAGAGAGGCAGAGACATCAGCCACAGTGTTATTACAGGAGCCACAAACTATGAAGTAAAATAACCAATCAGAGCTGTAGGTTTCTTTTGGAGGTTTTTTTTTTGTTTTGTTTTCTGTTTTTTTCCCTGGTGGCATGAAAACCATTTCTAAAGCTTTCAGGGTCTTATAAGACCCCTTTGAAATTACCTTTCAAGGACAGATTGTATATGGAACAATTTGGTTAATGTTAAAATGTTTTCAAGTTTCCATAGTATACAAAAAACAATGTTAATATTCATATGAGTATTTTCATTTAATACCTTATCAAATCAGATTCTTTGAGTTTTATGAGTCAAAGGATCTCTACCTTGGTGGCTTCATTTCTTTCTTAGGTTTATAATTTATTATAAAGATTTTCCATTTAAAAGGCAGGATCTAGAATTTCCACAGTATTAAAAACAAAATGAAGGACTGTAGCAATCAGTTTAAGTAGCAGGCATGGATTAGGAAAGTATAATTAAACATTTAAATGTACAATACAGTGGTTTTTAGTACATTGACAAAGTTGTACAACCATCACCGGTCTCTAATTCCAGGATATTTTAATCACTTCTCAAAAATGCAACCATACCCATCAGTGGTCACTCCACTGCCTCCTCTCCCCTAGTTATAGGCAACCACAGGTCTAATTTCTCTTTGTATAGATTTGCATACTCTGGATATGTCATATAAATTCAATCATACAATATGTGGCCTTTCATGACTTTTGCTTAGCATGTTTTCGAAGTTTATCTATATCATAGCATATCTCAATACTGCATTCTTTTTTATGGCTGAATAATTGTTTTCATTTTTTGTTACTGTTATACATTTGCGTACATGTTTATGTGTAGACATTTGTTTTCGATTGTGTTGGGTAAAAACCTAGGACTGAAATTTGTGGCTCAAATGGTAACTGTGTATTTAAATTTTGGAGTTGCATAGTCTTTTATTTTTCTAAAGATGATAAGTCTTTGGCTGAATGTCTTCAATGAAAGGTCTAACAATCAAAGTTAATAATTTATTTGTCCCAACTTGAATTCTTTCTGGGAACAACTCTTTATTCTATTGTTTGCTTTCTTTCTTTACCAGTCACCTAAAATACTAGTTTTAAAACTCACAGGATCAAAACAAAACACTGAAACACCAGAGTTGTTTAAAATGATTAGATTTTATTAAACAGCCCATTTGGACACCTGTTCATTGGAACTGATTTTTGCTTCAGACCTAGTTCTTTGAGAAATGCAGGAATTCTTTTCACCAATATATCAGCTTGATCCAAGAATGTTGAAAAGTTATCTACCTTAGCGATATTGCTAACTCCAACCTCCAAAGAAATCTAAAAACCTTAGAAGATTACATGTAGTAAAATGTGAACAGGAACCATAATGTACAAGTCATTTGAGAACTATAACTGTGTAGAATTTACTCACTTTTCAAATTATTTTTCTGAATGAATAGCAAATTTGTGAAACAAAATATTTGGTGCTTAGAAGAGTGGTTAAATGATGGGTTAGCTTCAATGCGAAACTTTTCCTGTCTTAAGAAAGACAGGGGACTGCGCAATAATCCTGTGAGGGAGGTCCTATTATCCCCATTGTACAGAAGAGGATAATGAAATTCAAAAAAATTAAGTAACCTACAAAAGGTCAGACAGCCATGACTGTCAGTCTCTTGCTGGACACTGCAAACTTAGCTACTTTTAAAGGAAGATAATTTTAAATTCAGTACTAATTGTTATGCACAAAATGAAAACATTAATGTGATTAATGACAAAATATTTCACAGATAATGGGTTTTCTAGAGAAGTTAGGAAAACCAGCGTTAAGGATTCTGGATTCATATACAGGTCTTTTTCAAATATAAAACATTTCTAATATTCCTGGTTTACTATTGGGAAGAAGGGAAGAATCTTGCCGTGGCTTAAATAACAGAGAGCAATTTAATTCCTGGTTATATATGCAAAAGAATTAAGAACAGTTATTTAAACAAATGTATGTGCACACATGTTTCGGAAGTGAAAAGGAGATGGCAAAGAGTGACACAGAAGAGAACTGCTGCAGCTGCTGCCAGGATCCAACTGAACTTGAAACTGTTTTATTAATTTTATTTCCAAATTGTTCATTGCTAGTGTACAGAAATAGAATTGATTTCTGGCGATTGATCTTGTCTCTTACAACATTAGTGAACATGCTTATTTGTTGTAATCGTTTTTTTTTTTGGGTGGATCTCTTATGATTTTGTATGTACAAGATCATGTCTGTCTGTCTGTCTGTCTGTCTGTCTGTCTCCCTCTCTCTCTCTCTCTCTATATATATATATATATATATATATATATATGCAGTCTTAATCTGTTGCCCAGGCTGGAGTGCAGTGGCATGAACTCAGCTCACTGCAACCTCCACCTCCCGGGTTCAAGCAATTCTGCTACCTCAAAGCTCCCAAGTAGCTGGGACTACAGGTGTGTGCCACCACGTCCAGCTATTTATTTTTTTATTTTTGGTAGATACCAGATTTCACCATGTTGGCCAGTCTGGTCTCAAACTCCTGACCTCAAGTGATCTGCCCGCCTTGGCCTCCTGAAGTGATGGAGTTATAGGTGTGAGCCACTGTGCCAGGCCTCATGTCATCTTTAAATAGAGATAGTTAGTCTTCCTTTCCAATCTGGATAGTTCTTGTTTTGTCTTCTTGCCTACTTTTCCTAGCTAGAACCTCCAGTACAATTTTGGATATAAGTTGTGAGAGTGAACATCTTTGTATTATTTCTGATTCTAAGGGAAAAGCTTTCAGTCTTTCATCATTAAATATGATGCTGGCTGTGGGATTTTCACAGGTGCTCTTAATCAGGTTGAGGATGTGTCCTTTTATCTTTAGTTGTGGAGAGTTTTTATCATAAATGGTATTTAATTTTATAGTTTTTTTCCCCTGAAACTATTGAGATGATCATATGGGTTTTGCCTTTTCTTCTATTAATATGGTGTATTACACTGATTTTTGTATGTGGAGCCAACATATCCTTTTCCTGGGATAAATCCCATTTAGTCATACTGCTTAATCCTTTTTAGATGTTGCTGGATATGGTATGCCGAAGTTTTTATTTTTTGTCTGGGCAGGGCGGGGGTGGTTTAGACAATGATATCTTCTTTTTTTTCTTCAACTTTAAGTTCAGGGGTACATGTGCAGGTTGTGCAGGCTTGTTACATAAGTAAATGTGTGCCATGGTGGTTTGCTACACAGATCATCCCATCACCTAAGTATGAAGCCCAGCATGCATTAGCTATTCTTCCTGATGTTCTCCCTCCCCATCCCCCTGACAGGCCCCAGTGTGTGTTGTCCCCCATGTGTCCATGTGTTCTCATCATTCAGCTCCCACTTATAAGTGAAAACATGCAGTATTTGATTTTCTGTTCCCGCATTAGTTTGTGGAGGATAATGGCTTCCAACTCCATCCATGTCCCAGCAAAGTACATGATCTTCTTCCTTTTTATGGCTGCATAGTATTCCATGGTACATATGTACCACATCTTCTTTATCTAATCTATCATTTATGGGCATTTGGGTTGAAAGTTTTTTTATGTACATTCATAAGGTACATTGATCTATAGTTTCTTTTTGCGATGTCTTTGGTTTTAATATCAGGGCAATACATCATAGAATGAGTTGAATAATGTGCCATCTTCTATTTCTTTTTTTAAAAAATATTTTAATTTTTTAAAATTTTAAGTTCTGGGGTACATGTGCTGGATGTGCAGATTTGTTACATAGGTAAATGTGTGCCACGGTGGTTTGCTGCAACTATCAATCCATCACCTAGGTATCCAGCCCAGCATGCATTAGCTATTTTTCCTAATGTTCTACTCCCCCACCCTCCCCTGACAAGCCCCTATGTGTGTTGTTCCCCTCTCTGTGTCCACATGTTTTCATTGTTCAGCTCCCACCTTTAAGTGAGAACATGCAGTGTTTGGTTTTCTGTTCCTGTGTTAGCTTGCTGAGGATAATGGCTTCCAGCTTCACCTAAGTCCCTGCAAAGGACATTATCTCATTCCTTTTTATGGCTGCATAGTACTCCATGGTATGTATGTACCACATTTTCTTTATCCAATCAATCATTGATGGGGATTTGGGTTGATTCCATGTCTTTGCTATTGTGAATAGTGCTGCAATGAACATACACATGCATGAATCCTTGTAATACAATTTATATTCTTTTGGGTATATACCCAGTAATGGGATTGTTTGATCAAATGCATGTATCCTTGTAACAGAATGATTTATGTTCTTTTGAGTATATACCCAGTAATGGGGTTGTTTTTCAAATGGTATTTCCAGTTGTAAATCTTTGAGGAATCACCACACTGTCTTCCACAATGGTGGAACTAATTTACATTCCCACCAACAGTGTAAAAGAGTTCCTATTTCTCTGCAACCTCTCCAGTATCTGTTGTTTCTTGACTTTTTAATAATCGCCATTCTGACTGGTGTGAGAAGGTATCTCATTGTGGTTTTAATTTTCATTTCTGTAATGATCAGTGATGTTGAGCTTTAATGTTTTTCGACCACATGTGTGTCTTATTTTGAGAAGTGTCTGTTCATGTCATTTGCCCACTTTTTTTTTTTTTTTTGACACAGAGTCTTGCCCTGTCACCCAGGCTGGAGTGCAGTGGCATGATCTTGGCTCACTGCAACCTCCGCCTCCCAGATTCAAGCAATTCTACTGCCTCAGCCTCCTGAGTAGCTGGGAGTATAGGCATGTGCCACCACGCTCGGCTAATTTTTTTTTGTATTTTTAGTAGAGACTGAGTTTCACCATGTTGGCCGGACTGGTCTTGAACTCCTGCCCTCAAGTGATTCGTGTGCCTTGGCCTCCCAAAGTGCTGGGATTGCAGGCATGAGCCACACCACACCCCTTTGCCCACTTTTTAATGGTTTTTTTTTTTTTTTGTAAACTTGCTTAAGTTCCTTGTAGATTCTGGATATTAGACCTTTGTCAGATGGATAGATGGCAAAAATGTTCTCCCATTCTGTAGGTTGTCTGTTTGCTCTGATGATAGTTTCTTTTGCAGTGCAGAAGCTCTTTAGTTTAATTAGATCCCATTTGTCAATTTTTGCTTTTGTTGCAATTGCTTTTGGCAATGTCATCATAAAATCTTTGCCCATGTGTATGACCTGAATGGTATTGCCTAGATTTTCTTCTAGGGTTTCTATAGTTTTGGGTTTTACACTTAAGTCTTTAATCCATCTTGAGTTAGTTTTTGTGTAAGGTGTAAGGAAGGGATCCAGTTTCAATTTTCTGCATATGACTAGCCAGTTCTCCCAGCACCATTTATTAAATAGGAAATCCTTTCCCCATTGCTTGTTTTTGTCAGGTTTATCAAAGATCAGATGGTTGTAGATGTGCAGTTTTATTTCTGAGTTCTGTATTTTATTTCATTGGTTTATGTGTCTGTTTTTGCACCAGTACCATGCTGTTTTGATTACTGTAGCCTTGTAGTATAGTTCGAGGTTGGGTAGCACGATGCCTCCAGCTTTGTTCTTTTTGTTTAGGATTGTCCTGGCTGTACAAGCTCTTTTTCGGTTCCATATGATTATTAAAATAGTTTTTTTTTTCTAATTCTGTCAAGAATGTCAATGGTAGTTTAATGGGAATGGCACTGAATCTAAAAATTGCTTTGGGCAGTATGGGCATTTTTACGATATTGATTCTTCCTATCCAAGAGCATGGAATGTTTTTTTCATCTGTTTGTGTCCTCTCTGGTTTCCTTGAGCAGTGATTTGTAGTCCTCCTTGGAGAAGTCCTTCACTTCCCTTGTTAGCTGTATTCCTAGGCATTTTATTCTCTTTGTGGCAATTGTGAATGGGAGTTCATTTATAATTTGGCTCTCTGCTTGTCTGTTGTTGGTGTATAGGAATGCTTGTGAGTTTTGCACATTGATTTTGTATCCTGAGATTTTCCTGAAGTTGTTTATCAGCTTAAGAAGCTTTTGGCTGAGTCCATGGGGTTTTCTAGATATAGGATCACATCATCTGCAAACAAAGACAATTTGACTTTCTCTCTTCTTATGTGAATACCATATCTTCCTTTCTTTTGCCTGATTGCTCTGGCCAGAACTTCCAGCTATGTTGAATAAGAGTGCTGAGAGAGGGCATCTTTGTCTTGTGCCGTTTTTCAAGGGGAATGTTTACAGGTTTTGCCCTTTCCTTCTGATATTGGCTGTGGGTTTGTCATAAATGGCTCTTATTGTTTTGAGGTATGTTCTTTCAATACCTAGTTTATTGATGATTTTTAACATGTAGGGATGTTGAATTTTCTCAAAGGCCTTTTCTGTATCTATTGAGATTATCCTGTGTTTTTTGTCTTTAGTTCTGTTGATGTGACAAATTACGTTTATTGATTTGCATACGTTGAGCCAGCCTTGCATCGTGGGGATGAAGCCAACTTGATTGTGATGTATAAGCTTTTTGATGTGCTGCTAGATTCAGTTTGCCAGTATTTTATTGAGGATTTTCGCATTGATATTCATCAGGGATATTGGCCTGAAGTTTTCTTTTTTTATTGTATCTCTGTCACGTTTTGGTACCAGAGTGATGTTGTTTTTGTTTTTGTTTTTGTTTTTTTTTTTGAGATGGAGTCTCGCTCTTGCTGCCCAGGCTGGAGTGCTGTGGTCCGATATGACTGCTAACTCTGCCTCCTGGGTTCCAGCGATTCTCCTGCCTCAGCCTCCTGAGTAGCTGGGATTACAGGAGTGAGCTACCATGCCCAGCTAATTTTGTATTTTTAGTAGAGACGGGGTTTCACCATGTTGGCGAGGATGGTCTTGAACTCCTGACCTCAGGTGATCCACCCGCCTCGGCCTCCCAAAGTGCTGGGATAACAGGTGTGAGCCACCGCGCCCTGCCTTTATTTTTTTTAAATACAATTCTGGGTTTCTTTTTTTACACATACTTTGGTCACAAAACACCTATGGATTTGTAGGTGCATATACATGGACAGTATTTCACTTTTACATCTTGGTTGCTGTCATCTTTTCTATCTTTCTCTAATCTTTTAGCCATGTTGGCTGAGGGACTGAGAAAACCTAGGACGATGCATCAATTAAACTATGTCTTTGTAAGGCTCTCAAGGGTTTCATTAGAGTGATTAGAAAATAGTACTTTACAGAGTTGTTGCCCAGTAAACCTCTTTACAAAAGAGGATGAGGCAAGAGACTGGAAGAAGGAAAGATAAGGGCTCGTTTTCTGGCTTGATACTTGGTGTCTCCTGTGTTCTTTAGCATGGGACCTTTCCTCTCTGATGGGAGAAGAAGTCTGAGAAATCTCACATTCTCCTTACTATCCAGAAATACTAAATGGTGATTTGCTTTGAACTTCAATTTGAACTTTGAATTTGGAGAAAGATGAACTTGTATATCTGGATCCATAGAGGCTAAGCACCTGTACTAACTGTCTAAAGACTTCTTTATGGATATTAAGGCTGACACAGTGGGAAATTTCTGGTTCATTTCCCAAGGTGAATATATAATCTATTGATTGTAATATTGGACTTTGTCACTGGAGAGGTGGTATTGTTCAAGACTATCAAGGTATCCAAATTGTCCCAATAAACTAGAGAAAGAGGCAGTGTTAAGATAAACAAATGCCATTGCATTTCCCTTTTCTAAAACTTACCCTTTCTAAAATATTTCATGTGGATATTCTCATGCTTTATCCTCATTTTACAGATGGAAAAATTAAGATCAAAGTTAACATTCATTGTTTATATAACCCAAAGAAGAGCTGGAGCAGAAACCGGGTGTTTCTACCATACCACACATCTAGAAAGAAGCTTAAATGTTGTCCATCATTCCTTCTTCTCAAAAAGAAAATTCCCTTTTGAGGAGACTAGAGCAAAGAAGGTAGAAAATAAAGTCCAGGTACTTACTGGTAGAAAAACTCAAAGAGCAAGACCTACTGGTGACCATGTCCTCTGTACCAAGGGAATTGGGCTTAGTAACTCACCTACTGAGAACTGGCTACCAAAATAATAGTTTTTATTTTCAGGAGTGAAGTAGTTGACAACTTCGGCGGTTGAGTAGCTCCCATTGAACGGACACAAGGCCAGAACATCCAGGCTGAGCTGGTAGTAGTTAGTCAGGGGAGTGCCATTGTGTGTTTCTAGAAAAGAGAAGAAATACCTCCCTTAATCATGGAAGTGGTAATGGAGTATGCATTTTCCATCTATTCCTACTTATTCTATTTCAATTTCTTTACATTTAAGGAAAGGTGGGTAACAGAAGGGGAGGTCACCCATAGAATCAGAAAACCTGAGAAATGTGAAGGCTTTTAAGGGCCACTAAATTCCACTCAATTCTTTCATTTTATAACTGAGGGGACACAGCCTTAAAGAGATTAAGATGGCCGGGCACGGTGGCTCACGCCTGTAATCCCAGCACTTTGGGAGGCCAAGACGGGTGGATCACGAAGTCAGGAGATTGAGACCATCCTGGCTAACACGGTGAAACCCCGTCTCTACTAAAAAATACAAAAAATTAGCCAGGCCTGGTGGTGGGCGCCTATGGTCCCAGCTGCTTGGGAGGCTGAGGCAGGAGAATGGCGTGAACCTGGGAGGCGGAGCTTGCAGTGAGCCAAGATCGCGCCACTGCACTCCAGCCTGGGCGACAGAGCGAGACTCCATCTCAAAAAAAAAAAAAAAAAAAAAAGAGATTAAGATGCTATCTAGATATTCAGATGGTTACAGAGTTAGGGCCAGAATACAGGTTTTCAACCTCCAAGCCTCTTGCGTTTTCAATAGTAAGGTGTTGAAACTGTAAGCAGAAACCTAGGTTGGAGGCTGTCTCAAAGGAAGATGGACTTAATGAAAAATAGAATAAATATTGGGTGGGAATTGAGATAAAAACAGTGCACCTCACTAGTGGCCACCATGGGCGGTTGATTTTTCCCGGGGATAATGTACTCTGGACGCCTTTATCTCATATACTAGCATTGTATATTTTGGTACTTATGACACTGTGTCCTGTGTTTTTCAGCTATTTCTGGTGTAATTCATCATTTGACTTAAAGTCAAGCTCCTGAACGATTAGAGAATGGTGTCTTTGTGTGTGTGTGTGTGTGTGTGTGTGTGTGTGTGTGTGTCTGCCATCATATGTAAAGTAGTACTTGACATAGGGTCAACGCTCAGCTGAACATATTTAAAAAGAAAATTCAAGATGCATACTGAAAGGGAAAAAGGGAAGTGCCCTGCAAAGACATAGTGAGATGAATGGGATGAAGAGGAGAAGGAAAGAGCGGAGGGAAACTTCGTATAGTTCTGAATCAGCGGAGGAGAAGACAAGGTCGTCTAGGGTCTCTAAATATTTGATTCTTACCCATATTTTCAATTTCTGCTTGGAATTTATTTTCTAGCTTGTCAATCAGGTGGTAATCATATATTAAGTTTTCCTCAGGGTTATGACATACTCCCAAAGCCAGTATAATCAAGGCAAGCTCTCCCGAGCTTACATCTGACACTGAAAAGAAAAGTATTCAAGCTTCACAAGGTACATGCTTTATGATTTTTTGGGCCTCCTGATTTCCTTGAGACTTATATTGCCTATCACTTTTTTCTTCTGTTGCGCTCTATACAGTCTTGTGTCGCTTAATGATAGGGATAAATTCTGAGAAATGGTTATTAAGCGATTTTGTCATTGTGCAAACAACATAGAGTGTACTTACACAACCTAGATGGTATAGTTGACTACACACCTAGGTTATAGAGTACAGCTTGTTGCTCTCAGGCTAAAAACCAGTATAGCATGTTACTGTCCTGAATACTATAGGCAATTGTAGCCCAATGGTATTTGTGTATCTAAACATATCTAAGCACAGAAAAGGTACAATAAAAACACACTATTAAAATCTTGTGGGACCACTGTCATATATATTCATCATTATGTGATACATTCCTGTACGAATATTTGATTCCTCTCTTCTTTATCCTCAAAGCAGAGCCTTTTAGAGCAGTACTGTATAAATGCAAACTAAATCTTAGTCTTTTCCATAAAAATCACAGAATCGTTTTGGAATCATAGAATCCTTATGAAAGTGAAAAAAGAGGAAAAATACATAACAAGATCTTGGGTTTTTCTTCTCTTTGTGGTACCAGCTTGCTAGGATAGTAATACTTGATTTTTTATGTTCTGCCTTATAGAGTATCAAAACTCTCAGGATTCTCATAATTCTTGTAATAATATTATGAGGTAGGTAAGAGTGGCTTCATTTCCCCTGATACTAATTAGAAAACTGAGGCTCAGTATTAACATGATTGGTTCAAGGCCAACCCACACCTAGTCCAAATCTGGATTGTTCCATGGTTGCCTCTCCATCACCAGCTTTCTTAGTTATGATCTGTATTCCCATATGGTTGTGACCTAAGCTAGCTTATATAACAGCATTAATGGATAAGAATCCATAGCTTTTGTTTGTGGCTTCTTGAACAAAAGTGGCTTTTAAGATCAAAAGAAGCAAGACGTAGCTCTAGGGTGAGTGGCGTGGGATTGTGTTTTGGGCATGTTTCTGTTACCTCAGGTTTGGTACCATTAGAGGGGATGTAGCAGGGATACTTTGGATGCATAATTTTTAGGATTAGTTGCAGATAATCTTTAAATAGGTAGATTTTTTTTCTAAATCTTCCAGAGAACACAGAAACTTACGTCTCCTTTTCACACTGTATTTGATTCGTTGGATCAGCTTTTGCTTCAGGGTTTGGGCCTGGATTCCAACAAGTTTGAGGGACAACACGACATTGACATCGCTGGTTCCCCTGGTATAGTTTGACTGGATCATTGTATTCAACAGAGGTTTTAGGCGGATGTAGTTTTTTTCACTTACCTCTGTGGCAGAGAAGGAAGGAAATAAGAAACACATACACAGAAAATAGTAAGACTTGGAGCAGGGGTTATATAGAAATATTTGGTAACAGATATGGCACAGACCCAGACCAATCCAGTGGCTGCTGACTGTGTTGGTGGAATAATACAAAGGTGGGTCTTGAACCCACCCCCATGCCAGACATTACTCCTTTAACAACCAACATATTTTAACAACTGGTGCAGACTTATCATTGTGTACTGGCAGACTCCTGCCTGGGAAATCTAGCATCATTCCCTAATTTTGCATACGAAGCTTAGAGAGAGTGTCCTTAAAGAAACTTCCATAATTGGAGGCTGAGCTGAAACTAGACTACATGTCTTCTGACTCTCAGTAAGCAGGACTTTCTACTTCCTGGATTCAGTTCTTTCCTTCTCCATCTTCTAAATCAATTGGGTTAATGTTGAGAAAATGCAGGTAAAAATTCTATGTTATACTGGTGATTGACCCCAAAACTTCATTGTCTGATTGCCCAGCTTGCTGGGCATCGAGATCATTATTTAGCATTATGCAGCCTGTGAAAAACTCTCCAGTTTTAGCCTACAGTATGCCCCAATTCCAGAGATGCAGGGAAGTCACATTATACTGTGGAAGTAGGAGAATCCATAGCTCCTAAGGAAATAGAGGAGAATAAAAAGATTTACTATTTACAACACAGGACACTTTCTCAATATATTTTTCCATAGTCTTGAGGAGTAGCCCCAAATCCTACAGTCTCCAGATTATCGAGTGGATTAGTGGGAGAGTGAGAAGAACTTGAGCTTTGGATTCAGATTTTGGCCACATTCTGTGCTCCTTAACTTATGACTGTGGATAACAAGTTATGTAACTCGTTTTACCCTTAGTTTTCTCATTTAAAAATTGTGGCTATTAACACTTACCTTACAGATATTGGACAAGAAACCACTGAATAAACTGTAAAATGCTGCACATACTATTATTTCCACCTCAACTGGAGTTTTTTATCACTATACTTGAGAATCAAGGAAATATAATTTCCCTTGCCCAGGTTTCTTTACTTTAAAAGAAAGAGTCAAGAAGATCTGAATAGAGCGATTGCAGAAAGGTCATGGTTTGTTGCAGACACAATGGAACAACTGTGAGTCAGTTCTCTGAGATTTTGTGGAAGCATCTAGCTCAGCAGATTTTCTGACCCTGAGACAGACTTTTTAGTTCCTGGTCGACAACCGAAATCAGCTTCCTTGACTCTCAAAGATAAATTTAATTATTATTATTATTATTATTATTTAAAATGAATTGAATGCCAAAACCTACATAGCCATCCCCTATTCTTAGGGTCCAACAGGGGAAATGTCAGACCAAGAAGAAAAATTAGAGTCAGAAGAGTCTAGGCTTTAGCCTGTATGTATACAAGCCTGTCTTCTGTGGTTTCTCTTCTTACTGGTTAGAGAGCACAGATAGTACCACTTAGTAATCTTTGGACTGGTTTGAAGCTCAATTTCAGAGTAAAGTCTCACAAAAGAGAAGTCATGCACTTGAGAACCGCACCAGACTTCAGGAGATAATTTGCTTCAATAGTCTCCCCTCATTATCCTTTATTTATGAATGAAGCTAAAGAAATTCAGAAACGTTGGGTCATTCAGTAACTAAGGGATCAAACTAAATCTGAATTTAGTTTTCCTTTCTCTTACTTTAATGTTCTTTTACAGAACCACACAATCTCTGGGGTCAACATCCACGCAAGAGATGATGGAACTTTATCCCATGTGTCCTGGGAAAGAGTTGAAGGGAGGTGGACATGTAACTTGGAACATCTAAACTCACTCGTGACAAGACAGCAGTCATCACTATTTGAACGAGTTTTTTTTTTTTTTTTTTCTATGTAGTTACAAGGGGTTAACCCAAAATCATGCGTTGAATTTCAGGAAAAAAGATTGCATATGAAAACCAAAAGATAACTTTCCATGATCTAGAAAATTTCTGGGAGCATAAATTTTCTGTCATTGGAAATTCACATGAATAGAGACTTACTTGGTAGGGATGCTGTGCTAGAGAGGATCTGAGCATAGAAAGAGCAGTTAGGCAAGTGAGCACACAATCTATAATTCCTCTTACAACAACATGCATTGTGAGACTTTCCTCACCATCTCCTGCCACCCTTTTCATCATTCATGGAGTCCAACCACATATGAAAATGGAATGGGATCTTTTCTCAGGTAACTCTACATAGAGTCTCTTGTCAACAGTATTCAGTAGACTATCACTCTAGAGTAATTTTAGCTCAAAGTTTACTCACCACAGATCTCGCATAGTTGGCTTGGAATAAGAGAAAAACAGTAAGAGCCCACTAGGGCAGCTGGTGTGACTGTCTCATCTTTCCAACAGTGTACCAGAATGTTGAGGAATTGGCCGGCTATTTATTAAGTGATGGGCAGAAGGTAATGAGAGCTCCTCCTTCAGGTTGCCTCAGCCTCTTTTCACTCAAGCAAATATTGAGCAATGTCAGGAGGTGTGGTCAAGTGTATTTGTCCATGCAATGTAATAAATAAGGGAGAAGACTTGAAGGATGTGGTTAGGGAGAATGAGGAAATAACTTTCCTTTGTCTCCTTTCCTAAACCTTCGGGGTTCACATCTGTTATTTGCCTTCCGCCCAGTGAACATATATTAGGCAAATGACTGTTTCCTGTAATCTTTCCTTTTTTTTCCATTTCACTTTATGTTTTATGTTTCCTGATAAAGTAGATTTGATCATGCAAACACATACAACATATAAAAATGGAAGTAAAAGAAGACATCCAAATGGGAAGCAGGCATATGAAAAGGTACTTGAAAAGGTGATTAACATCATTGATCATCAGATAAATGGAAATCAAAGCTACGAGATATCCTCTAATCTCAGTTAAAAATGGCTTTATTCAAAACACAGGCAATAACAAATGCTGGCAAGGATGTAGAGAAAAGGGAAGCCTCCTACACTGTTGGTGGGAATGTAAATTAGTACAATCACTATGGAGAACAGTTTGGAGGTTCCTCAAAAAACTAAACATAGAGCTACCATATGATCCAGCAATCCCACCGCTGGCTATATACCCAAAAGAAAGAAGACCAGTATATTAAGAGGTATCTGCACTCCCATGTTTGTTGCAACACTGTTCACAATAACCAAGATTTGGAAGCAAGCTAAGTGTCTATCAACAGATAAATGAACACAGAAAATGTCATACATATACACAATGGAGTACTATTCAGCTGTATA
>NW_022095877.1:0-13418 GCF_006542625.1 Nomascus leucogenys | reverse complement strand
CAAATAAAAACTACACAGAAGCATTCGGTGAAACTTCTTTCTGTTCTGTGCATTCATTTAACAGAGTTGAAGCTTACTTTTGATTGAGCAGTTCTGAAACAGTCTTTCTGTAGAAACTGCAAGTGACATTGCGAGCGCTAAAGGGCCTATAGTGAAAAAGGGATATCTTCAAATAAAAACTACACAGAAGCATTCGTGTGAAACTTTTTCTGTTCTGTGCATTCAACTAACAGAGTTGAAGCATACTTTTGGTTGAGCAGTTCTGAAACACTCTTTCTGTAGAAACTGCAAGTGGACATTCGAGTGCTAAGGGTCCTATAGTGGAAAAAGAATACTCAAATAAAAACTACACAGAAGCATTCTGTGACAACTTCTTTCTGTTCTGTGCATTCATCTAACAGAGTTGAAGCTACTTTTGATTGAGCAGTCTGAAACACTCTTTCCCTAGAAACTGGCAAGTGGACATTCGAGCACTAAAGGGCCTATAGTGGAAAAAGAGTTATCTTCAAATAAAAAGTACACAGAAGCATTCTGTCAACTTCTTTCTGTTCTGTGCATTCCACTAACAGAGTTGAAGCTTCTTTTGATTGAGCACTTCTGAAACACTCTTTCTGTAGAAACTGCAAGTGGACATTCGGAGTGCCAAGGGGCCACAGTGGGTAAAAGATATCTTCAAAAAAAACTACACAAAAGCATTCTGTGTAACTTCTTTCTGTTCAGTCCATTCAACTAACCGAGTTGAAGCTTACTTTTGATTGAGCAGTTCTGAAACACTCTTTCTGTAGAAACTGCAAGTGGCAAATTCAAGCGCTAAAGGGCCTCTAGTGGAAAAAGGATATCTTTAAACAAAAACTACACAGAAGCATTCTGTGAAACTTCTTTCTGTTCTGTGCATTCAACTAACAGAGTTGAAGCTTACTTTTGATTGAGCAGTTCTGAAACACTCTTTCTGTAGAAACTGCAAGTGTACATTCCGAGCCTAAGGGCCTATAGTGAAAAAAGTGATATCTTCAAATAAAAACTACATAGAAGCATTCTGTCAAACTTCTTTCTGTTCTCTGCATTCATAACAGAGTTGAAGATTACTTTTGATTGAGCAGTTCTGAACACTCTTTCTGTAGAAACTGCAAGTTGACATTCGAGTGCTAAGGGCCAAAGTGGTAAAAGGAATATCTTCAAATAAAAACTACACAGAAGCATTCTGTGTAACTTTTTCTGTTCGGTCATTCAACTAACAGAGTTGAAGCTTACTTTTGATTGAGCAGTTCTGAAACACTCCTTTCTGTAGAACGCAAGTGACATTTCGAGCCTAAAGGCCTATAGTGGAAAAAGGATATCTTCATATAAAAACTACACAGAAGCATTCTGTGAAACTTCTTTCTGTTCTGTGCATTCAACTAACAGAGTTGAAACTTACTTTTGATTGAGCAGTTCTGAAACACTCTTTCTGTAGAAACTGCAAGTGGACATTGCGAGCTAAAGGGCTATAGTGAAAAAAGGATATCTTCAAATAAAAACTACACAGAAGCATTCTGTGAAACTTCTTTCTGTTGTGCATTCAACTAACAGAGTTGAAGCTTACTTTTGATTGAGCAGTTCTGAAACACTCTTTCTGTAGAAACTGCAAGTGGACATTCGAGCGCTAAAGGGCCTTAGTGGAAAAAGGGATATCTTCAATAAAAACTACACAGAAGCATTCTGTGAAATTCTTTCTGTTCTGTGCTTCAACTAACAGAGTTGAAGCTTACTTTTGATTGAGCAGTTCTGAAACACTCTTTCTGTAGAAACTGCAAGTGACATTCTGAACCTAAAGGGCCTATAGTGAAAAAAGTGATATCTTCAAATAAAAACTACACAGAAGCATTCTGTCAAACTTCTTTCTCTTCTGTGCATTAAACTAACAGAGTTGAAGCTTACTTTTGATTGAGCAGTTCTGAAACACTCTGTAGAAACTGCAAGTGACATTCGGCTGGGCCTATAGTGGAAAAGGAATATCTTCAATAAAAACTACACAGAAGCATTCTGTGTAACTTCTTTCTGTTCAGTCATTCAACTAACAGAGTTGAAGCTTACTTTTGATTGAGCAGTTCTGAAACACTCTTTCTGTAGAAACTGCAAGTGGACATTCGAGCGCTAAGGGGCCTATAGTGGAAAAAGGGATATCTTCAAATAAAAACTACACAGAGCATTCTGTGAACTTCTTTCTGTTCTGTGCTTCAACTAACAGAGTTGAAGCTTACTTTTGATTGAGCAGTTCTGAACACTCTTTCTGTAGAAACTGCAAGTGGACATTCTGACGCTAAAGCCTATAGTGGAAAAAGGTATATCTTCAAATAAAAACTACACAGAAGCATTCTGTCAAACTTCTTTCTGTTCTGTGCATTAACTAACAGAGTTTGAAGCTACTTTTGATTGAGCAGTTCTGAAACACTCTTTCTGTAGAAACTGCAAGTGACATTCGAGTGCTAAGGGCCTATAGTGGTAAAAATATTCAAATAAAAACTACACAGAAGCATTGTGTAAATTCTTTCTGTTCGGTCCATTCAACTAACAGAGTTGAAGCTTACTTTTGATTGAGCAGTTCTGAAACACTCTTTCTGTAGAAACTGCAAGTTGACATTTCGAGCGCTAAGGGGCCTACAGTGGAAAAGGGATATCTTCAGATAAAAACTACACAGAAGCATTCTGTGAAATTCTTTCTGTCCTGCATCAACTAACAGAGTTGAAGCTTACTTTTGATTGAGCAGTTCTGAAACACTCTTTCTGTAGATACTGCAATTGTCGTTTCGAGCGCCAAAGGGCCTATAGGGAAAAAGGGATATCTTCAAATAAAAAACCCAGAAGCATTCTGTGAAACTTCTTTCTGTTCTGTGCATTCATTTAACAGAGTTGAAGCTTAATTTTGATTGAGCAGTTCTGAAACACTCTTTCTGTAGAAACTGCAAGTGGACATTCCGAGCGCTAAGGGCCTATAGTGAAAAAAGGGATATCTTCAAATAAAAACTACACAGAAGCATTCGGTGAAACTTCTTTCTGTTCTGTGCATTCATTTAACAGAGTTGAAGCTTAATTTTGATTGAGCAGTTCTGAAACACTCTTTCTGTAGAAACTGCAAGTGGACATTCCGAGCGCTAAAGGGCCTATAGTGAAAAAGGGATATCTTCAAATAAAAACTACACAGAAGCATTCGGTAAACTTCTTTCTGTTCTGTGCATTCAACTAACAGAGTTGAAGCATACTTTTGGTTGAGCAGTTCTGAAACACTCTTTCTGTAGAAACTGCAAGTGGACATTCGAGTGCTAAGGGTCCTATAGTGGAAAAAGAATATCTCCAAATAAAAACTACACAGAATCATTCTGTGACACTTCTTTCTGTTCTGTGCATTCATCTAACAGAGTTGAAGCTTACTTTTGATTGAGCAGATCTGAAACACTCTTTCCCTAGAAACGGCAAGTGGACATTCCGAGCACTAAAGGCCTATAGTGAAAAAAGAGTTATCTTCAAATAAAAAGTACACAGAAGCATTCTGTCAAACTTCTTTCTGTTCTGTGCATTCAACAACAGAGGTGAAGCTTCCTTTTGATGAGGCACTTCTGAAACACTCTTTCTGTAGAAACTGCATGTGGACATCGGAGGCCAAGGGGCCTACAGGGGTAAAGAATATCTCCAATAAAAACTACACAAAAGCCTTCTTGTACTTCTTTTGTTCAGTCCTTTCAACAACCGAGTTGAAATTACTTTTGATGAGCGTTCTAACACTCTTCTGTAGAACTCGTGCAAATTCAAGCCTAAGGCTCTAGTGGAAAAGCGATATCTAAACAAACTACACGAGCATTTGTGAACTTCTTTCTTTTGTGCATTTCAACTCAAGTTGAAGCTTACTTTTGATTGAGGCATTCTGAAACACTCTTTCTGTAGAACTGCAAGTTACATTCCGAGCCCTAAAGGCCTATGTGAAAAAAGTGATATCTTCAAATAAAAACTACATGAAGCATTCTGTCAAACTTCTTTCTGTTCTCTGCATTCTACTACAGAGTTGAAAGATTACTTTGATTGAGCATTCTGTAACACTCTTTCTGTAGAAACTGCAAGTGACATTCGGATGCTAAGGGCAACGTGGTAAAAGGAATATCTTCAAATAAAAAACTACACAGAAGCGTTCTGGTAACTTCTTTCTGTTCGGTCCATTCAGCTAAGAGTTGAGCTTACTTTTGATTGACCAGTTCTGAAACACTCCTTCGTAGATACTGCAAGTGACCGTTCGAGCGCTAAAGAGCCTATACTGGAAAAAGGGATATCTTCATTAAAAACTACACAGAAGCATTCTGTGAACTTCTTTCTGTTCTGTGCATTGAACTAACAGAGTTGAAACTTACTTTTGATTGAGCAGTTCGAAACACTCTTTCTGTAGAAACTGCAAGTGGACATTGCGGCGCTAAAGGGCCTATAGTGAAAAAAGGATATCTTCAAATAAAAACTACACAGAAGCATTCTGTGAAACTTCTTTCTGTTGTGTTCATTCAACTAACAGAGTTGAAGCATACTTTTGATAGAGCAGTTCTCAAACACTCTTTCTGTAGAAACTGCAAGTGGAAATTCGGAGCGCTAAGAGCCTTTAGTGGAAATAGGAACATCTTCAAAAAAACTACACAGAAGCATTCTGTGCAACTTCTTTCTCTGTGCTTCATCTAACAGAGTTGAAGCTTACTTTTGATTGAGCAGTTCTGAAACACTCTTTCTGTAGAAACCGCAAGTGGACATTTGAACCTAAAGGCCTATAGTGGAAAAAGGGATATCTTCAAATAAAAACTACACAGAAGCATTCTGTAAACTTCTTTCTCTTCTGTGCATTAAACTAACAGAGTTGAAGCTTACTTTTGATTGAGCAGTCTGAAACACTCTTTCTGTAGAAACTGCAAGTGAACATTCGGATGCTGAGGGACCTATAGTGGTAAAAGTTATATCTTCCAAATAAAAACTACACAGAAGCATTCTGTGTAACTTCTTTCTGTTCAGTGATTCAACTAACAGAGTTGAAGCTTACTTTTGATTGAGCAGTTCTGAAACACTCTTTCTGTAGAAACTGCAAGTGGACATTCCGAGCGCTAAGGGCCTATAGTGAAAAAAGGGATATCTTCAAATAAAAACTACACAGAAGCATTCTGTGAAACTTCTTTCTCTTCTGTGCATTCAACTAACAGAGTTGAAGCTTACTTTTGATTGAGCAGTTCTGAAACACTCTTTCTGTAGAAACTGCAAGTGGACATTCCGAGCGCTCAGGTTCCTATAGTGGAAAAAGGAATATCTCCAAATACAAACTACACAGAAGCATTCTGTGAAGCTTCTTTCTGTTCTGTGCATTGAACTAACAGAGTTGAAGCTTACTTTTGATTGAGCAGATCTGAAACACTCTTTCTGTAGAAACTGCAAGTGGACATTCCGAGCACTAAAGGGCCTATAGTGAAAAAAGGATATCTTCAAATAAAAACTACACAGAAGCATTCTGTGAAATTTCTTTCTTTCTGTGCATTCAACAACAGAAATGAAGCTTCCCTTTGATTGAGCAGTTCTGAAACTCTCTTTCTAGAAACAGCAATTGGACATTATGAACGCTATATGCCTCTAGTGGAAAAAGGTAAATGTTCAAATAAAAACTACACAGAAGCATTCTGTCATACTTCTTTCTGTTCTGTGCATTCAACTAAGAGAGTTGAAGCTTACTTTTGATTGAGCAGTTCTGAAACACTCTTTCTGTAGAAACTGCAAGGGGACATTACGAGAGCTAAGGTGACTACAGTGGTAAAAGAAGTATCTTCAAGTAAAAACTGCACAAAAGCATTCTGTGTAACTTCTTTCTGTTCAGTCCATTCAACTAACCGAGTTGAAGCTTAATTTTGATTGAGAAGTTCTGAAACTCTATTTCTATAAAAACTGCAAGTTGACATTTCGAGCGCTAAAGGGCCTATAGTGGAAAAAGGGTATCTTCAAATAAAAACTACACAGAAGCATTCTGTGAAACTCCTTTCTGTTCTGTGCATTCAACTAACAGAGTTGAAGCTTACTTTTGATGATGGAGATTGAAGCACTCTTTCTGTAGAAACTGCAAGTGGACATTCGGAGTGCTAAGGGGCCTATAGTGGTAAAAGGATTATATTCCAATAAAAACTACACAGAAGCATTCTGTGTAACTTCTTTCTGTTCAGTCCATTCAACTAACAGAGTTGAAGCTTACTTTTGATTGAGCAGTTCTGAAACAGTCTTTCTGTAGAAACTGGAGGTTGACATTTCGAGCTCTAAAGGGCCTGTAGTGGAAAAAGGGATATCTTCAAGTAAAAACTACACAGAAGCATTCTGTGAAACTTCCTTCTGTTCTGTGAATTCAACTAACAGAGTTGAAGCTTACTTTTGATTGAGCAGTTCTGAAGCAGTCTTTCTGTAGAAACTGGAGGTGACATTTCGAGCTCTAAAGGGCCTGTAGTGGAAAAAGGGATATCTTCAAGTAAAAATTACACAGAAGCATTCTGTGAATCTTCCTTCTGTTCTGTGAATTCAACTAACAGAGTTGAAGCTTACTTTTGATTGAGCACTTCTGAAACACTCTTTCTGTAGAAACTGGAAGTGTACATTCTGAACGCTAAAGGGCCTTTGAGGAAAAAGGAATATCTTCAAATAAAAACTACACAGAAGCATTCTGTGCAACTTCTTTCTCCTCTGTGCATTCATCTAGCAGGGTTGAAGCTTACTTTTGATTGAGCAGTTCTGAAACACTTTCTGTAGAAACTGCAAGTTGATTCGGAATGCCACGGGGCCTATAGTGGCAAAAGGAATATCTTCAAAAAAAACTACACAGAAGAGTTCTGTGTAACTTCTTTCTGTTCGGTCATTCAACTAACAGAGTGAAGCTTACTTTTGATTGAGCAGTTCTGTAAACACCTCTTCTGTAGATACTGCCAATTTTGACGTTGGAAGCGCCATAGTGCCTATAGTGGAAAAGGGATATGTTCAAAATAAATCCTACACAGAAGCATTCTGTGAAACTTTTCTGTCTGTGCATTCAACTAACAAGAGTTGAAGCTTACTTTTGATTGAGCAGTGCTAAAAAACCCTTTCTGGTAGAAACAGCAAGTGGACATTCTGAATGCTAAAGACCTATAGTGGAAAAAGGTATATCTTGAAATAAAAAAAACTACCACAGAAGCCATTCTGGTCAACTCTTTCTGTTCCTGTGCCATTAAACTAACAGATTTTTAAGGCCCTACTTTTTGAATTGAGGCACTCTGAACACTCTTTCTGTAGAAACTGCAAGTGACATTCAGCGTGCTAAGGGGGCCTTAGTGTGTAAAAGGGATATATCAAGTAAAAAACTTACACAGAAGCCTTCTGTGTAAATTCTTTCTTTCGTCCATTCAATAACAGAGTTGAAGCTTATTTTGATGAGCAGTCTGAAACACTCTTTCTGTAGAAACTGCAAGTGACATTCGAGCGCTAAGGGGCCTAAGGGAAAAAGGGATATCTTAATAAAAATACACAGAAGCATTCTTGAAATTCTTTGTTCTGCATTCAATAACAGAGTTGAAGGCTATTTTGATTGAGCAGTTCTGAAACACTCTTTCTGTAGATACTTGCCAATTTTCGGTTCGAGCGCCCCAAAGGCCTTAAGGGGCAAAAGGATAGTTCAAAAAAAAACTACCAGAGCATTCTGAAATTCTTTCTGTCTGTGATTCATTTAACAGAGTTGAAGCTTAATTTTATAGGCATTCTGAAACACTCTTTCTGTAAGAACTGCATGTGGACATTTGGAGCCAAGGGGCTACAGGAAAAAAGAATATCTCAAATAAAAACTACACAAAAGCATTCTGTGTAACTTCTTTCTGTTCAGTCCATTCAACTAACCGAGTTGAAACTTACTTTTGATTGAGCAGTTCGAAACACTCTTTCTGTAGAAACTGCCGTGCAATTCCAGCGCTAAAGGGCCTCTAGTGGAAAAAGCGATATCTTAAACAAAAACTACACAGAAGCATTTTGTAAACTCTTTCTGTTCTGTGCATTCAACTAACAGAGTTGAAGCTTACTTTTGATGAGCAGTTCTGAAACACTCTTCTGTAGAAACTGCAAGTGTACATTCCGAGCCCTAAAGGGCCTATAGTGAAAAAAGTGATATCTTCAAATAAAAACTACATAGAAGCATTCTGTCAAACTTCTTTCTGTTCTCATTCTACTAACAGAGTTGAAGATTACTTTTGATTGAGCACTTCTGTAACACTCTTTCTGTAGAAACTGCAAGTTGACATTCGGAGTGCTAAGGGCCAAACAGTGGTAAAAGGAATATCTTCAAATAAAAACTACACAGAAGCGTTCTGTGTAACTTCTTCTGTCGGTCCATTCAGCTAACAGAGTTGAAGCTTACTTTTGATTGACCAGTTCTGAAAACACTCCTTCTGTAGATACGCAAGTTGACGTTTCGAGCGCTAAAGAGCCTATACTGGAAAAAGGGATATCTTCATATAAAAACTACACAGAAGCATTCTGTGAAACTTCTTTCTGTTCTGTGCATTGAACTAACAGAGTTGAACCTTACTTTTGATTGAGCAGTTCTGAAACACTCTTCTGTAGAAACTGCAAGTGGACATTGCGAGCGCTAAAGGGCCTATAGTGAAAAAAGGGATATCTTCAAATAAAAACTACACAGAAGCATTCTGTGAAACTTCTTTCTGTTGTGTTCATTCAACTAACAGAGTTGAAGCATACTTTTGATAGAGCAGTTCTCAAACACTCTTTCTGTAGAAACTGCAAGTGGAAATTCTGAACGCTAAAGAGCCTTTAGTGGAAATAGGAACATCTTCAAATAAAAACTACACAGAAGCATTCTGTGAAACTTCTTTCTCTTCTGTGCATTCAACTAACAGAGTTGAAGCTTACTTTGATTGAGCAGTTCTGAAACACTCTTTCTGTAGAAACCGCAAGTGGACATTCTGAACCCTAAAGGCCTATAGTGGAAAAAGGTATATCTTCAAATAAAAACTACACAGAAGCATTCTGTCAAACTTCTTTCTCTTCTGTGCATTAAACTAACAGAGTTGAAGCTTACTTTTGATTGAGCAGATCTGAAACACTCTTTCTGTAGAAACTGCAAGTGAACATTCGGAGTGCTGAGGGACCTATAGTGGTAAAAGTTATATCTTCCAATAAAAACTACACAGAAGCATTCTGTGTAACTTCTTTCTGTTCAGTCCATTCAACTAACAGAGTTGAAGCTTACTTTTGATTGAGCAGTTCTGAAACACTCTTTCTGTAGAAACTGCAAGTGGACATTCCGAGCGCTAAGGGGCCTACAGTGAAAAAAGGGATATCTTCAAATAAAAACTACACAGTAGCATTCTGTGAAACTTCTTTCTCTTCTGTGCATTCAACTAACAGAGTTGAAGCATACTTTTGATTGAGCAGTTCTGAAACACTCTTTCTGTAGAAACTGCAAGTGGACATTCCGAGCGCTCAGGTTCCTATAGTGGAAAAAGGAATATCTCCAAATACAAACTACACAGAAGCATTCTGTGAAGCTTCTTTCTGTTCTGTGCATTGAACTAACAGAGATGAAGCTTACTTTTGATTGAGCAGATCTGAAACACTCTTTCTGTAGAAACTGCAAGTGGACATTCCGAGCACTAAAGGGCCTATAGTGAAAAAAGGGATATCTTCAAATAAAAACTACACAGAAGCATTCTGTGAAACTTCTTTCTGTTCTGTGCATTCAACAAACAGAAATGAAGCTTCCCTTTGATTGAGCAGTTCTGAAACTCTCTTTCTGTAGAAACAGCAATTGGACATTATGAACGCTATATGCCTCTAGTGGAAAAAGGTAAATGTTCAAATAAAAACTACACAGAAGCATTCTGTCAAACTTCTTTCTGTTCTGTGCATTCAACTAACAGAGTTGAAGCTTACTTTTGATTGAGCAGATCTGAAGCACTCTTTCTGTAGAAACTGCAAGTGGACATTCGGAGTGCTAAGGGGCCTATAGTGGTAAAAGGATTATATTCCAATAAAACGACACAGAAGCATTCTGTGTAACTTCTTTCTGTTCAGTCCATTCAACTAACAGAGTTGAAGCTTACTTTTGATTGAGCAGTTCTGAAACAGTCTTTCTGTAGAAACTGGAGGTTGACATTTCGAGCTCTAAAGGGCCTGTAGTGGAAAAAGGGATATCTTCAAGTAAAAACTACACAGAAGCATTCTGTGAAACTTCCTTCTGTTCTGTGAATTCAACTAACAGAGTTGAAGCTTACTTTTGATTGAGCAGTTCTGAAGCAGTCTTTCTGTAGAAACTGGAGGTTGACATTTCGAGCTCTAAAGGGCCTGTAGTGGAAAAGGGATATCTTCAAGTAAAATTACACAGAAGCATTCTGTGAATCTTCCTTCTGTTCTGTGAATTCAACTAACAGAGTTGAAGCTTACTTTTGATTGAGCACTTCTGAAACACTCTTTCTGTAGAAACTGGAAGTGTACATTCTGAACGCTAAAGGGCCTTTTGAGGAAAAAGGAATATCTTCAAATAAAAACTACACAGAAGCATTCTGTGCAACTTCTTTCTCCTCTGTGCATTCATCTAGCAGGGTTGAAGCTTACTTTTGATTGAGCAGTTCTGAAACACGCTTTCTGTAGAAACTGCAAGTTGATTCGGAATGCCACGGGGCCTATAGTGGCAAAAGGAATATCTTCAAATAAAAACTACACAGAAGAGTTCTGTGTAACTTCTTTCTGTTCGGTCCATTCAACTAACAGAGATGAAGCTTACTTTTGATTGAGCAGTTCTGTAACACTCTTTCTGTAGATACTGCAATTTGACGTTTGGAGCGCCATAGTGCCTATAGTGGAAAAAGGGATATGTTCAAATAAATCCTACACAGAAGCATTCTGTGAAACTTCTTTCTGTTCTGTGCATTCAACTAACAGAGTTGAAGCTTACTTTTGATTGAGCAGTGCTAAAAAACCCTTTCTGTAGAAACAGCAAGTGGACATTCTGAATGCTAAAGACCTATAGTGGAAAAAGGTATATCTTGAAATAAAACGTACACAGAAGCATTCTGTCAAACTTCTTTCTGTTCTGTGCATTAAACTAACAGATTTGAAGCTTACTTTTGATTGAGCACTTCTGAAACACTCTTTCTGTAGAAACTGCAAGTGGACATTCAGAGTGCTAAGGGGCCTATAGTGGTAAAAGGGATATATTCAAGTAAAAACTACACAGAAGCCTTCTGTGTAAATTCTTTCTGTTCTGTCCATTCAACTAACAGAGTTGAAGCTTACTTTTGATTGAGCAGTTCTGAAACACTCTTTCTGTAGAACTGCAAGTTGACATTTCGAGCGCTAAGGGGCCTACAGTGGAAAAAGGGATTCTTCAGATAAAAACTACACAGAAGCATTCTGTGAAATTTCTTTCTGTTCCGTGCATTCAACTAACAGAGTTGAAGCTTACTTTTGATTGAGCAGTTCTGAAACACTCTTTCTGTAGAAACTGCAATTTGTGTTTCGAGCGCCAAAGGGCCTATAGGGAAAAAGGGATATGTTCAAATAAAAACTACCCAGAAGCATTCTGTCAAACTTCTTTCTGTTCTGTGCATTCATTTAACAGAGTTGAAGCTTAATTTTGATTGAGCAGTTCTGAAACACTCTTTCTGTAGAAACTGCAAGTGACATTCGAGCTAAGGGCCAAGTGGAAAAGGATATCTTCAAATAAAAACTACACAGAAGCATTCTGTGTAACTTCTTTCTGTTCGTGCATTCAACTAACAGAGTTGAAGCTACTTTTGATTGAGCAGTTCTGAAACACTCTTTCTGTAGACTGCAAGTGACATTTCGAGCGCTAAAGGCCTATAGTGGAAAAAGGGATATCTTCAAATAAAAACTACACAGAAGCATTCTGTGAAACTTCTTTCTGTTCTGTGCATTGAACTAACAGAGTTGAAACTTACTTTTGATTGAGCAGTTCTGAAACACTCTTTCTGTAGAAACTGCAAGTGGACATTCGAGCGCTAAAGGGCCTATAGTGAAAAAGGGATATCTTCAAATAAAAACTACACAGAAGCATTCTGTGAAACTTCTTTCTGTTGTGCATTCAACTAACAGAGTTGAAGCTACTTTTGATTGAGCAGTTCTGAAACACTCTTTCTGTAGAAACTGCAAGTGGAATTCGAACGCTAAGAGCCTTAGTGGAAAAGGAAATCTTCAAATAAAAACTACACAGAAGCATTCTGTGCAACTTCTTTCTTCTGTGCTTCATCTAACAGAGTTGAAGCTTACTTTTGATTGAGCAGTTCTGAAACACTCTTTCTGTAGAAACTGCAAGTGGACATTCTGAACCTAAAGGCCTATAGTGGAAAAAGGTATATCTTCAAATAAAAACTACACAGAAGCATTCTGTCAAACTTCTTTCTGTTCTGTGCATTCAACTAACAGAGTTGAAGCTTACTTTTGATTGAGCAGATCTGAAACACTCTTTCTGTAGAAACTGCAAGTGACATTCGAGTGCTAGGGCCTATAGTGGAAAAATATCTTCAATAAAAACTACACAGAAGCATTCTGTGTAACTTCTTTCTGTTCAGTCATTCAACTAACAGAGTTGAAGCTTACTTTTGATTGAGCAGTTCTGAAACACTCTTTCTGTAGAAACTGCAAGTGGACATTCGAGCGCTAAGGGGCCTACAGTGAAAAAGGGATATCTTCAAATAAAAACTACACAGAGCATTCTGTGAAACTTCTTTCTTCTGTGCATTCAACTAACAGAGTTGAAGCTTACTTTTGATTGAGCAGTTCTGAAACACTCTTTCTGTAGAAACTGCAAGTGGACATTCCGAGCGCTAAGGCCTATAGTGGAAAAAGGATATCTCAAATAAAACTACACAGAAGCATTCTGTGAAGCTTCTTTCTGTTCTGTGCATTGAACTAACAGAGTTGAAGCTTACTTTTGATTGAGCAGTCTGAAACACTCTTTCTGTAGAAACTGCAAGTGGACATCCGAGCACTAAAGGGCCTATAGTGAAAAAGGGATATCTTCAAATAAAAACTACACAGAAGCATTCTGTGAAACTTCTTTCTGTTCTGTGCATTCAACAAACAGAAAGCTTCTTTGATTGAGCAGTTCTGAAACTCTCTTTCTGTAGAAACTGCAATTGGACATTATGAACGCTATAGCCTCTAGTGGAAAAAGGTAAATCAAATAAAAACTACACAGAAGCATTCTGTGAAACTTCTTTCTGTTCTGTGCATTCATTAACAGAGTTGAAGCTTACTTTTGATTGAGCAGTTCTGAAACACTCTTTCTGTAGAAACTGCAAGTGGACATTCGAGCGCTAAAGGGCCTATAGTGAAAAAAGGGATATCTTCAAATAAAAACTACACAGAAGCATTCTGGTAAACTTCTT
>NW_022095876.1:0-32452 GCF_006542625.1 Nomascus leucogenys | reverse complement strand
AGGAACCATGCAACAGAGTCACATTACCTGAATGCTCAGGCATGGGTATGTTGCAATCCACTCCTTAAGTTAGGACCCAGGCAGCAGAGTCACATCACCTGGGTGCTGGCTTCAGTGATATACCAGAACCCATCTGTGAGCTGGACACAGGAAACAGAGCTAAAATACTCGGGAGTTGGGCAGAGATGTATGTCACAATCCCACCTGTACAAAGTGACAGGGATGAGATGAACAACTCCACACATGTCCAGATTCCACGTATGAGAATTTGTATGTTGGGCCTAAGTACACCAGTCCCAATCTCAACAGTGAACTGGATTCATAAATGAATCTTCTCTGGCTGACCGTGTCCCATTAGGAGAGTTACAGTCTCACAGATTTAATGAATTTTGGTTTGAGAGTCACCCACCTACCTGTGGACAAGATCAATATATGAGAGTCAATTTTCTTATTTTCTTTCTTTCTTTCTTTCTTTCTTTCTTTCTTTCTTTCTTTCTTTCTTTTTCTTTCTTTCTTTCTTTCTTTCTTTCTGCTTTCTTTCTCTCTTCTGTTCTTTCTTTCTTTCTTTCTGCTTTCTTTCTGTCTTTCTTTCTCTGTCTCTTTCTGTTCTTTCTTTCTTTCTTCTTTCTTTCTTTCTTTCTTTCTTTCTTTCTTCTTTGCTTTCTTTTTTTTTTCTCCCTTGAGACAGAGTCTCACTCTATCACCAGGCTGGAGTGCAGTGGGACAATCTCGGCTCTCTGCAACCTCTGCCTCCTGGGTTCAAGCGACTCTCCTGCCTCAGCTTCCTGAGTAGCTGGATTACAGGTACATGCCACCATGCCCAGCTAATTTTTGCATTTTTAGTAGAGATGGAGTGGCCAGGGGCAGTGTCCCATGCCGGTAATCCCAGAACTTTGGGAAGTCGAAGTGGATGGATCACTTGAGGTCAGGAGTTTGACACCAGTCTAATCAATATGGTGAAACCCCATCTCTGCCAAAAATATAAAAATTAGCTGGGCATGGTGGCATGAGCCTGTAGTCCCAGCTACTCAGGAAGCTGAGACAAAAAAATTGTTTGAAACTGGGAGGCGGAGGTTGCAGTAAGCCTAGATGGTTCCACTGCACTCCAGTCTGGGTGACAGAGCAAGACTCTGTCTCAAAATAATAATAATAAATAAATAGTAGAGAGACGGGGTTTCACCATGTTGGCCAGGATGGTCTTGATCTCCTGACCTCGTGATCTGCCTGCCTCGGCCTCCCAAAGTGCTGTGATTACAGGCGTGAGCCACCACGTCCGGCCGGTTGTGCTCATTTTTGAGGATGATAGCTTTTATTGTTACCAGAGTGTGCATGAGTGTTACAATTTCAGGTTTGCTGGGCCCTGTTAGGACACTATGTACCTCCTGTGGGCCTTGTACAGTGTGCATTAAACATCATCCACTCTGAGGTCTTCATGCTGACATGAACCTATGATCATACCTGTGGCCATAAGCCCAGGTATGAGAGTCAACATCTCTCCAGCTGGCTGGATCCAGATAAGAGGATCTTTATTTGGCTGTAAACTGGGTTCAGAAATAAGTCACTATCCCAACTGTGACTGGATGTTCACATATGATAGTTGCAATTCCAACTGTGGACTGCATTCAGGTATGAGATTTAGACCTCCCTAATCAACTCTGTTCCTGTGTAAGAATGACAATTCTGATGATTGGTGGGTGTGCATACAGAGAACACAATCTCACCTGTGTTCTGGGCCCTGTGATGACACTGTACCAACTGAGTGCTTTACGTGGTATGCAAGAGTGCTTATTTCCTCTGACCTTCATAGTAAGAGAAGACTCATAATTTTGCACGTTTTGTTAAGCCTGGCTATGAGATAAAGTATCTCTCCTATTGGTTGGTTTAAGGTATGAATGTCATCATCACACCTATGTGCTGGGCCAAAATATGTGTGACAATCTCACATTTGGGGTCAGCAAGTAGGAGGGTCTCATCACCTGGGTTTGTGTCAGGGATATGTCACAGTCTCCCCTGAGGACAGGGACAAGGCAAGAGAGTCACATCCCTAGGTGTTCTGCCAGGGATATGTTCTTGCTCCCTCCTGAAAACACAACACATGCGGCAGAGTCACCTCACCTGGGTTCTGGCCCAGCGATATGTCACAATTTTCCCTGTGAACTAAGCACTGGCAGGAGAAACACATCACCTGTTTGCTGGGCCCAGAAATATGCTAAATTTTTCTTGTGAGCAGAGCTCAGGCAGAAATGGGGGGGATCACATTTTCTAGGTGATAAATGCGGAGCTATGTCACAAGGCCCCCAGTAGTCATGGCCTTGGCAGAAGCTTCCTATTGTCTAGGCGATTGGCCCAGTGATACATCACAATAGCTAAATTATGCAGGGCCCAAGGCAAAGAGGAAAGTCGCATCACCTAAGCGGTGAACAAAAAGATATGTCATAATGCCCATGTGGAAATGGCCCATGCAGGTGAGTCACATTACCTAGGTGTTGGACCCAGTGATATGTCACAATACACAATATATGCAGGGCCCAGCCAAGAGGGGAGAGTCAAGTCACCCAGGTGCTGGGCCCGGTGATACATTGTAATCTCTCTTTGGTCAGAGCCCCAGCAGTAGAAGAAACTCACATCACCTCGATGCTGAAGTCAGCCACATGTCACAATACCCTGAGAAATGAGCCCAGGCAAAGAGTCACATCATTTAGGTGAGAGGCCCATAGATATTTTGCAATGCCTCCTGTGGGTAGCGCTCAGTAAAAGTCACATAACTTAGAGTCTGTCCCCAGCGATTTGTAAGAATCCCAGCTGTGAACAGCCACCAGGCAGGACAAGAGAGTCCCATCACCTGGGTGATTAGTGCACAGATATGTCACAATGCCCCCTGTAGGCAAAGCCTAGACAAGAGTTACATCACCTGGGTGTTGGACCCAGCAATATGTCACAATGGCTCGTGCGGGCAAAGCACAGGAGAGAGTCACATAACAAATTGCCAGGACCAGTGTTAGGTCATGATATCCATTATGGGCAGTGCCAAGACAGGAGAATAGAAGGATATTAATTATTAATTAGATGCAGATTCAGGGATATATCACAATCTCATCTGTGGGCTACACCCAGGCAAAAAGTCAAATCACTAAGGTGCTGGCTAGAGGTGTACTTCAGAATCACACCTGCAGGAAGGTCCATGGATGAGATTAACAATCCCACATAAGTGCCGGTTCTAGGTATGAGAGTCAACACTTCCGGTATGTTGCATCTAAATGCATAAGTCACAATCTCAATGGAGGAATGGGTTTTTTCCATGAAAGCCTTAATCCCTTTTGAAAACTGAGTTATCTTATGTAGTCACAGCCTCACAAGTGTTTTGGATCTTGGTCAGAGAGTCACAAACCACTTGCGGACAATATCCACTTATAAGAGAGAATTTTCCAACTTTTGACTGCCTCTGGGTGTGAGTTTCAGAACATCAATTATGGTCCATGTTCGTGTGGGAGAATGACAATTTTGACAGATGGCTGGGCTCAGGCAGAAGACTTTCATCCTGCAGGTGTTGAGACAAAGGATACATCAAAATACCCAAAATATGCTGGGTGCAGGCAAAAGAAGAGGCTCACATTAGCTGGTTGCTAGGTCCAGTTATATGTCACCACCTCTCTTTTTCAGGGCTAAGGAAAAAGAGGAGAGTCAGAGGTAAATAAATGTCATAATGTCCCTGTGAGTAGGGCCTATGCATAAGAGTTGCATCACCTAGTATTGAACCCAGCCATATATTGTAATACACAATGTATACAAGGCCCAGGCAAGAAAGGAGAGTAATATCACATAGGTACTGGGTCCAGCAATGTCACAATACCCCCTGAGGGGAGGCTCCAGGCAACAGGGTAACATTACCTAAGTGAAGCGCCCAGAGAGATGGTTCAATGCCCCTGGTTGGTAGGACTTTGAAAAAGGAGAAGTTACATAACCTAGGGCTAGACCTAGCTATGTGTCACATTCATCTCCAAGATGGAGCCCAGACATGAGAGAAAAGTCACATGATGTAGGTACTGGGCAAAGTAATATGTCACAATCCTTATGTGAGCAGTCCCTAGGAGAAGTAGAGTCACATAGTCTAGATGATGGGCCCAGAGGTATTTGACAATGACTCCTGTAGGTAAGGACCAGGCAGAAGAATCACATCACCCGTGTGCTGTGCCCAGTTATAAGTCCCACTTCCTTCTGTGGGCATGACCCAGGCAGGGAGAAGAGTCACATCATCCCTGTGCTAGACCCAGAGATATGTCACAATCTCTCTTATGGGCAACGCTCAGGTAAGAGAGGAGAGTCACTTCAAATAGGTGATGGACCCAGAGGTATTTTACAATGCCTTCTGTGAACTCGATCCAGGCAGAAGATTCACATCAACATCAACTTGGTGCTAAGCCCAGCAACATGTCACAATCCCTTCTGTGTAAAGGGACCAGGCAGGAGAAGAGAATCACATTACGGCTGATGAGCACAGAGATATCTCACAATGCCCCTGTAAGACAGGGCCCAGGCAGGGGAGTTACATCGCCTGAGTAGTGGACCCAGCAACATACCACAGTGTCCAATATGGGCAGTGCACAAGCCGGAGAGTCACAGAACCTGGGTGAGAGGCCAAGCTATATATCACAACGCTTCCTGTGGGCAGCACCAAGGCAGAAGAGGAGACTCACATCACCTGGGTGCAAGGTCAGCGATATGTCAAAATGCTCACTGTGGGCAGTGCCAGTGAAGGAGAATAGAGTTACACCCTCAATGCGCTGGATCCAGCAATATGTTAATATCCCATCTGTGGGCTGGGTCCATGCAAGACCGTCAAGCCACTCAGGTGCTAGGCACTGGCAAATTTCACAATGAAAGCTGCAGAATGGTCCAGGAATAGATTAACAATGCCACAGCTGTCTCAGTTGTAGGCATGACATTCAACACCTCCTGTATGTTGGGTCAAAGCCCAAGAATAATCATCTCAACACCAGACTGGATTTGTGCATGAGAGCCTCCATTCCTCTGCAGACTGACCTGTGTTCCTGTGAGAGGATGACAATAGTTACTGTTGGCTGGGTGTGCATATGAGTGTCACAATCTCACCTGTGTGCTCGGCCCAGTTAGCACGCTCTGTGTACTACCCAATGGCCTATACAGTATGAATGAGAGTTGCAATCAACTTTGAGACCTTCCTAATGGTAGGGACCCATGATCGTACTTGTAGCATTAAGCCCGGGTATGAGAGTCAACATCATTACAATTAACTAGGTAGGATAGGAGAGTCTTCCCTTGCCTATGAGCTGAGTTTAGAAATGAGCCACCATTTCAACTCTGGTTGAATGTTTATATATGAACATGGGCCTAGCAGCAAGGTGATGTGCGTCTTTGGCCTGGACACTTTAAGCAGGAGGCGATGTGACATATCTCTGGGCCTATCAACTATTTGATGTGACCTTCCTTTTTTACCTGAGCTGTCCCCATAAAAGAGATGTGACATATGTCTAGACCAGCACCTGGGTGATGTGACTCTCCTTTTTTGACTGAGCCCTGTGTATTTTGGGTATTCTGACTTATCCCTGGAACTAATATCTAGAAGATAAGAAGATCCAGCATGGGCCCTGCCTAAAAAGTTTCTTGTGACAAATTTCTACGTGAATCACCTTGGAGATTTGACTCTTCTCTCTTACCTGAGCTTTGCCCATAAGAGAGATTGTTAAGTACCTCTGCAGCAAGCACCTAAATGCTGTGGCTCTTCTTCCTGCTGGGGTCATGCTCACAGATGAAAGCGTGGCTTATCGCTGTGTCCAGCACACCAGTTATGTGATTATGCTGCCTGATCTCTGCTCACAGGAGCCATTGTGACATATTCCTGGGCCGAGAAACTATTTAATACGACTTTCCTCAATGACCTTAACTTTGTGCATGGGATAAATTGTGACATATCTTTGGATCCAGCACCTAGGTGATGCGACTCTCCTTTTCTGCATGGGCTATGCCCACAGGAAGGAGGCTGACTTATTGCCGTGTTGACAGCTGATGTGATATCTCTGTTCTTGTCTTCTTAGTTTTTAAGAATTTAAACAAAAGACACAAAGAAAAAAATACAGCATAATTTATGGAAAAAAAATATTTGAAAGTTAAGTGCAGAATACAGTACACTGAGAGAGATACTCCAGGGCGGGCTGCTCATAAGAGTGAGACAGTGGATTGTCGCTGGAGAAACCCCCTTATGGGAGTTTTACATTATTATTAATAAGAGGGAAGAGGAGCTGCTAGTAAGCATGTCCTGAGTGGTCTTCTGGGTGCACATGCGCAGTAGCTGTACATGCTTGTTCATGTGTTGCATGTCTTGTTAGCATCTTAGATCTCCACCCAGGAGTGTATTTCTGTTTGTTGTTGTTTGTTTGTTTGAGACAGAGTCTCGCGTGTTGCCCAGGCTGGAGTGCAGTGGTGTGATCTCTGCTCACTGCAACCTCCGCCTCCTGAGTTCAAACCATGCTCATGCCTCGGCCTCCTGAGTAGCTGGGATTACAGGCATGCACACCATACCCTGCTAATTTTTGTATTTTTAGTTGAGACGGGTTTCACTATGTTGGCCAGTCTAGTCTCGAGCTTCTGGTTTGAAGTGATCCATCCTCCTCAGCCTGCCAAAGTGCTGGGTACAGGTGTGAGCCACCGTGCCCGGCTGGGGGTGTATTTTTTGCTATTAAAATAAGCAAAACTTAAGTTTGAGGACAGGTAAAATCAAAATGCACATGCTTTCTAGAACAGAAAGTCCTTAATAAGGATTGCTTTGCTTGAATAAGCCCAATTGCAATGCGAATGCTAAGGCTTATTTGTTGGCTGTACAGTCACCACGGTTTCTGTATCCTGAGATCATGGTCATTTTCTGGACTATCTATTCTGCCTCAATTTCCCCTAAGAGATCTTAGGGCCATAATCATATTGGAGGTTGGGGTTAGGCCATTTTTTCTGGAGCTGTTTCCTGCTGAGTGGGTGTTATTCTGCCTAGCCTGCGCTTAAAGTTTCCCCTGTGTGATCTAACAGGGTGTAAACCATGTGTTCATGGAACCAGTGGGCAAGATATTGGCAGCCAAAGGTTGAAAGCCTCGCAAAACCATCATGCAAACATGGAGTTGCCGCAAGCAAGAGAGCAGGAAATCAGTTAACATTTTAAACAAAATTGGAAAAAGCAAAAGCTGAAAGTATGATAATGATTGGTACTATTAAAGAGAGCAAGGCAGGCAATGGACGTTGCTTTCATGTTCCCATGGAATTTCCTAGGATTCAGCTTTGTCTGCCTGGGTGATGATATTATTAATATTTTCTTGGACTAAACCAGACTGAATGATCTCAAAAACAGCATTCTTCTTTTAGATATAAACATGCTCCTCTTTGCCCGGCTGGGAGAAGATCCCAGGCTCTTTGGTTTTGTCGGACTGCAGTGGCCATGGAGTCCCGACGTTGTTGAAGTCTATTGAGGCCTCTGCTGCTTGTCGGGGACCCACTGAGGTTTTCTGAGATAGTTTCTACTGGATTCCCGAGGCTCCACCTTATGGTGACATTTGTGCTGCAAAGGAATTCTGCATTAAAATGGTGAAAGCAGCAAAGTTTTAAGTCTTTTCTATTTTTTGCCAATAAGCAAAAGTTTGTGCAGCTACGTGGTCAGCAGTCATTGGGTCCATTTATGGATGGAGAAGTTGAATGGTGGTCACAGTTAGAGCCTGGAAGCCTTCATTAAATGCTGAAGTTCTCTGAGCCATCAGAGCTGTTGCTTGCATTGGATTAGATAATTTATTGAGAAGAGAACAAGCACTCTGATGGTCCTCTCTCCATTTGAGACTTTCTGTAAGGGGAGCAATTTCTCTGGCCCTGCACGGTGTGAAGCTCCACGCGAGTAACTACAGCTGGGCTGGTCTCTATTGTACCTGGCAAAGGCTGATAGAGAGGAGCATAAGGAGGAGGTGAAACAAGCTTAGATTCTACAGAAGACTCTGATAGTGTGGGGGATGCTGCGGATTCTAAAGGAGGTGTGGGCCCCTGAAGGCCCATGTGTGGAGCTGGTGTTGGGCTGTGGGGTCTCTGGGTCCTTCCCCTTAATAAGAGATGATCTTCTAATGCTTCTGAGGGGCTTTCTGGCTTACTAGGCTTTAGCCCACAGGTGCTGCATAGAGCTGGGTTTTGTTGTCAGGCCAGAAAGGTTTGCACATAGGATACTTCAGACCATTTTCCTGATTTCCACAGAAAAGATCTAGCTGTAGGATGGAGTTAAAGTTCACAGTCTCATTCTCCAGCCATGTTTTTTCAGCTAATCTGTATGCAGGCTAAATAGTTACAAAAGAAGATAAGTTTTTTCTTTTTTTTTTTTTTTTGGTTCATCTAGCCAAAAGCTGTTTCAATTTTTAAATATACATCCTGGGGATGTTTCAGTGACAGTAGAGGAAGCGGCTCCCACGGTGCCGAGAGAATCTTGCAACGTCAGAACATGTACTAAAGTCCAGGAGGCCATGGGCATCACAATGGGACAAGTGGAACCACCAAGGTGTCCAGCGCATCCCCTCGAGATCCCATTAACTGAAGCTCTAGGAGGTCATAGGCATTTGCCATACACCGTCCTAGCTCTCACCAGCGTGACATCTCCAGCCCTACCAAGATGACCCCCGCTTCTGGCTGGGGGGCAGATGTCTGGCTGACAAGCCTTCCCTAATTTACTGGTTTGCCATTTATGATGCCCAATTACAACACCTGCAATGCTCAGATTCAAACCCCACGGCCGGGCACCTACCTCACTGTGCGTCTTTTGTTCAGCAAAGAAAACCTGTTGAAGAACAATTTCAAGGAGCTGGGAAATGCATAAAGCCTGAAGGGACAGGGTTCTCTTAATATTCCACTCAAAACTAAACAAAACAAAATTGTAAACAGAAAACCTGACCAGAAAATAAAGTACAATAGCCACTAGGTGGCGATCGAGTATTGCTGAAGGGACAGCAAACGATAAGCTGAGTCTGAACTGTGGCCAGAAAGATGTGAAACTAAGCAGCAAAGTAGCCCGAATATGAAATGTTGAGACCAACCCATGCGGTTAGTGTATTTATGGATAGTACAGACGCAGCAGCCAAAAGGAGAGCGGACATATATTCTCTCTAGAGAATATAGGTGACTTAAACACGTTTCCCCCAGAACTTTAGTGAAACAGCGCTGGAACAAGCAGCGATAGTTAACCAGGTAGTCTGGAACTGCCATAGTATTCACTGCAAGTAAAGGGAAACTGAAATTAATGAAGAGGACAAACCTCTCTCGGGCCATGGCACCAGAAATGTTGATGGCTGATGTAATACCTTGGTTCTTCTTAGTTTAAAAGAATTTAAACAAGAGACACACAGCAAAAGAAGTACAGCATAATTTATTGCACACAAAAAAGAAAAGAATACGTTGAACATTAAGTGCAGAATAGACGGTACAGTCTGAGAAAGAGATTCCAGGGCAGCCTGCTCACAAGAGTGAGACAGCATTAATTGTTGCTGGAGAAACCCTCCTGGGAGTTTACATGATTATTCATAAGAAGGTGGAAAGAAGTGTTATAGTAAGCATGTTTTGAGTGGCCTTGTGGGTACACACATGCAGTAGCTGTATATATTTGTGCATATATTGCATGTCTCATTAGCATGCAATGACATTCCACCCAAGAATGTGTTTTTACTATTAAAATGAGCAAAGGTTCAGCTTGAGGACAGATAAAATCAAAATGCACATGATCTCTAGAAGTAAAAGTCCCTCAGAAGATAGGGTTTCAAACGACCCCAAGTGCTCCACAACTTAAAAATCGCTTCCACAAAGCTGGAACACCTGTTCCTGAGGGATCAGGTCCCATTTGTGGCTCTGAGACACTGGCAAGCCAGGCCTGACTTGAGATGAGACTATTGATTTCAAGTGTAAAATGCCTAAATAGTCAGCAGCTTCAGGTAGCATTTTGGAGCTTGTCCACTTAAATGGGTTGATGAAAATGGTTCACAAGACTCACGCCTTGGAAATGGGGTTTTCTCTTTGCTCTTAGCAGATTTTCTGCAACCCAATAATTAACCTTCCTGATGCCTCGACTTTCACATTCGTGAAAAAGGCGCCATTGAGAGTGACGTTTCCAGGAAGGCACAGCCCTTGTCAGCCCCTGCAGAGCTACGAAGCTGTTCACAAGCAGGCCAGGTGGAAGATTTCTCTAAAAAGCGATTGAGCATGCGCTCTGGCTAGAGAAAAAAGAGGGCTGCGGCACAATGGACAGTGTCTCTGACATCAGGACAGTTTCCACAGCAGTTTAGGAAAGAAGGCAGCGCCCTGGGCTCCAGAAGGTACAATGCTCTGGAAGGAACCCTGGCTGCAGCTGAAAGAGGAACCTGAGAAGCATAGAGCCAATCGGCTGAGGACAACCCGCCCGATTTGGGCAAAGGTAAGGTGTCTTCGTAGGGTAATACCCTCCTCAACGCTCAGCCCAGACCTGTCCTCCAGGTCCACCTCTGTACTCACTGTCCGTGGCAAAGAGTCGGCATAGCATAAGAACTCAGCAGTGCTTTGGACACTGGGAAGTCCACACCGCTCTGTCCCTCCCTCCAGGGCTATGCACCCGGATCCGGTACATGCTGGGATTATAGTTCTAAAGCCTACCAACAAACAGGCTGAGAGCAGTTAACAGACTACAGCTCCCAGCGTATTATGTGGGGCGTGTACCACTTTGCCCCTTCTTCCAGGGCTATGCCTCATCCCAGAGACTGGCGCATGCTGGGATTGTAGTCCTGTAGCCCTTTGACCAAAGGGCTGGGAGTGTTTATGAGAATACATCTCCCAGCAAGCCTAGGGAGGCGCACACAACCCCGTCTCTTCCTCCAGTGACACTCATTGTCCCTGAGACAGGTGCATGCTAAGATTGTAGTCCTGAAGCTCTGCGACCAAAGGGTGGGAGTGTTTACTGAGCATATATCTCCCAGTAAGCCTAGGAAGACGCACACAGCCCCGCCTCTTTTTCCCCTGACGCGCACTGTCCCTGACCCCAGTGCATACTGGGATGGTAGTCCTGCAGCCCTGTGACGAAAGCTGGGAGTCTTTATGAAACTACATGTCCCAGGAAGCAGAAGGAGGCGTCCACAGCCTAGTCTTTTCCTCCAGTAATGCGCACTGTCCCTGAGCCGGGTGCATGCTGGGATTGTAGTCCTGCAGCCCGGTGATGAAAGGTCTGGGAGTGTTTATTAGACTACATCTCTTACCAAGCCCAGCGAGACGCGCACAACCCTGCCTCTTTCTCCAGTGACGCGCACTTTCCCTGAGCCTGGTGCATGCTAGGATTGTAGCGCTGCAGCACTGTGACCAAAGGACTGAGTGTTTATGAGACTGCATCTCCCACCAAGCCCAGAGAGGCGTGTAGAGCCTCGCCTCTTCCTCCACTGATTAGCGCACGCTCCCTGAGCCCCATGCATGCTGGGATTGTAGTGCTGCAGCCCTGTGACCAAAGGGCTGGGAGTGTTTATGAGAATACATCTCCAAAAAAGCATAGCGAGAAGAGCACAGGTCCACCTCTTCCTCCAGTGACGCGTGCTGTCCCTGAGCACGGTGCATGCTGGAATTGTAGTCCTGAAGCCCTGTGACCAAAGGGCTGGAGAAATAATGAGACTACATCTCCCAGAAAGCAGAGCAAGGCGCTCACACCCCTTTCTCTTCCTCCAGTGAGGCAGACTGTCCCGGTGCCTGGTGCATGCTGGAATTGTTAGTCCTACAGTGATGTGATGAAAGGGCTGGGAGTGTTTATGAGACTACCTCTCCCAGCAAGCCCAGCGAGGCGCGCACAGACCTGCCTCTTCCTCCATTGACTTGCACACTCTCCCTGAGCCCGATGTATGCTGAAATTGTAGTGCTGCAGCCCTGTGGCCAAAGGACTACAGTGGTTATGGGACTGCATCTCCCAGCAAGCCCAGCGAGGCAAGCACAGATCCACGTCTTCCTCCAGTGACACACACTGTCCCTGAACTCACTGCATGCTGGGATTGTAGTCCTGCAGCCCTATGACCAAAGGGCCAAGAGTGTTTATGAGACTACATCTGCCAGAAAACCTAGCGAGACACACACGCCCCACAGCTTTTCCCAGTGATGCATACTGTTTTTGATCCCGATTCATACTGGGATTGTAGTCCTGCAGCCCTGTGACGAAAGGTCTGAGAGTCTTTAAGAAACTACATCTCCCAGGAAGTGCAGCAAGGTGCGCACAACCTTCCCCTCATTCTCCAGTGAAGGGGAATGTCCGTGAGCCCCAAGCATGCTGGATTGTAGTCTTATAGCACTGTGAGCAAAGGGCAGGGAGAGGGCAGGAGACTACATCTCCCAGAAAACGTAGGGAGACGCACACAGCCCCTCATCTTTTCCCAGTGACGCAACCTTTTTTTATCCCGATGCATTCTGGGATTGTAGTCCTGCAGCTCTGTGACAAAAGGGCTGAGTCTTTATGAAACTACATCTCCCAGCAAGCGCAGCGAGGTGCGCACAACCTTCCCCTCATTCACCAGTGACGCGGACTGTCCATGAGCCCCAAGCATGCTGGGATTGTAGTCTTATAGCACTATGACCAAAGGGCAGGGAGAGGCCATGAGACTACATCTCCCTGGAAGCCCAGCAAGGTGCACACTGCCCTGCCTCTTTCTCCTTAGACTAGCGCACTGTCACTGAGCTGGGTGCATACTAGGAATGTAGTCCTGCATCCCTGTGAGAAAAGGGCTGGGAGTGTTTATGAGAATACATCTCCCAGTACTCCCAGGAGGTGCACACAGCCCTGCCTCTTCCTGCAGTGACCGGCGCACTGTCCCTGAGCTGGGTGCATGCTGGGATTGCAGTCCTGCGCTCTATGACCAAAGGCTAGGAGTGTTAATGAGACTACATCTCCCAAAAAAGCATAGCGAGAAGCGCACAGCCCTCCTCTTCCTCCAGTGACGTGCGCTCTCCCTGAGCCCAGTGCATGCTGGAGCTGGAAGTCCAGTCCTTCAGCCCTGTGACGAACGGGCTGGGAGGGTTTATGAGAATACATCTCCCAGCAAGCCCAGCGAGTAGCAAATAACCCTGCCTCTTCCTCCAGGGACGCGCAATTTCCTTGAGCCCGGTGCTGGCTGGGATTGTAGTCCTGCAGCCCTGCGACCAAAGTGTTGGGAGTGTTTATGATAATACATATCCCACCAAGCCCAGCGAGCCGTGGACAATCCCGCCTCATCCTCCAGTAACGGGCAGTATCCTTGATCTTGGTGCATACTGGGATTGTAGTTCTGCAGCCCTGTAATAAAAGGTCTGGGTGACTTTATGAAACTACATCTCCCAGCAAGCCAAAGGAGGTGCACAAAGCTTTGCCTCTTCGTCCAGGCACCACGCACTGTCCCTGATCCTGTTTTTGATCCCGATACTGTTTTGATCCCGATACATACTGGGATGTAGTCCTGCAGCCCTGTGACAAAAAGGGCTGAGAGTCTTTATGAAACTACATCTCCCAGGAAGCGCAGCAAGGTGCGCACAACCTTCCCTCATTCTCCAGTGAAGGGAATGTCCGTGAGCCCCAAGCATGCTGGGATTGTAGTCTTATAGCACTGTGAGCAAAGGGAAGGGTTTATGAGAATACATCTCCCAGCAAGCCCAGCGAGTAGCAAAATAACCCCGCCTCTTCCTCCGTGCATGACGGGAATGTAGTCCTGCAGCCCTGTGACAAAAGGGCTGGGAGTGTTTATTAGACCGCATCTTCAGCAAGAAAAGCCAGGCCTGCACAGCCCCGCCTTTTTCCTCCAGTGACGCGCACTGTTCACTAAGGAGTGGCTCATGAGATGACATTTCCAGCAAGCCCAGCGGTCATGCACAGATATACCACTTCCTCTAGTGACGTGCACTGTCCCTGATTCCGTTGTATGTTGGGATTGTGGTGCTGCAATCCTGTGATCAAGGGGCTGGGAGTCTTTATAAGACTACATCTCCCAGCAAGCCCAAGAGGTGCTCACAGCCATGCCACCCCCGTCGTGCCCCACATTCCTTCAGTGCCGTGCACTGTCCCATGAACCTGGTGCATGCTGGAATATCCTGTTGCGGGATTCAGGAGGACGAGAGAGATCTGGGGTTGAAAACAGGGAGAATCTTTATTGAGTGCACTCAGGACCAGCTGACTCACGTCAAAAAAGACTGGGCTTGGAACAAAGACAGCACCTGACTTTTATACACACTTCACAAAAGGGGGTGGGCTGGCTTGAAGCAAACTTACAGTGGCGTGAAAGCAGGAATACAGAGGCAGGAAAAAGACATGATTGCACATGACTGTTGCCAAGCAACCCACACGTCCATTATCTAGGTTTCCCAGGGCATTGGCTTATCCTATAACCCTCACTATGGTGAGCTGCAGTTCAGCCTACTCAGGCTTCTCATGACTTTCAGTTGTACTTCTTAGATAAAACAGAATACTTGAAGTCACTAATTACCGAGAACAAGAATCTATAAACTCATTCCATAAAACAAAGGAAATTTGTTTTTCTTTTCCTGTGTTGGGGGAGTGTTGGGAGAGCCTCCAGCGCACATTAGATAATATTGCCAAGACTTTTCCTGGGTCTGGGCTGTGCCTATTGCTGCCTCTGGGACAAGTCAGCCTAATACAAGAAAACTTATTTCAATTTCCTTCCTTAGTCCGCAGCCCTGTGATCAAAGGACTGGGAGTGCACAGTTACACATATGTTCACTCGTCATGAGACTGTTTTCCTTTACCCCCATGAGAATACTTATAATAGCTTCTTTCAATCTTATCTACTGATTAGAGCAACTTGCACTTCTTGAGAATAGGTTCTGTTGTCTGCTTTTTATCTTGTGAATCGATTACATTTTCATGCTTCTTCACGTTATCTCATGAATTTTTAAATTGTGTAATAGGAACTACAGGGACTCTGGATTCTGTTGTATTTCTTTGAAAATTATTATTTTAAGAGGGAGTTAGTTTGAATAGATTTAAACCCCAATCCTTATCTATTCTACAGTGGCATAGCTAAAAATCTTCAGTTCTTCTAAACAGTGTGCGTTTCTATATAGCAAAATATAGTATTTATTAAGCTTTATTATAATTATCTGTGAAATAGTTATTCAACGAACTAGTCCACTTCATTATTACTGGAAGCCAGAACGTCAGTTGTGTTCACTTTTTGGATTTTATATAAGTGAAATTATATAATATGTATACTTTTACATCTACTTTCTTCTATGCAACTTTATATTTATGATATTAATTCATGCTATTGCAGATAGCTATAGTTTGCTTATTTAAAAAATATTTTTTACATTGTGGTAAAGTATATATAAAATTAACCATTTTAGCTACTTTAAGTGTGCAGCTGAGAAAAATTAACTACACTCACATTGTTTTGCAACTATTATTCCCATTCATAGGGACCTTCTTTCAACTTCCAAAACCAAAATTCAATGCATATTAAATAAAAGCTCCCTGTTAATCCCCCTCCAGCTCCTAGGAACCACTCTTCTACTTGGGTTGCCAGAATTTAACTACTCTAAGTATCTCATAAGTGGAATGATACAATATTTGTCCATTTATGACTGGCTCATGTCACTTTGCACATTGTCCTTAAGGTTCGTGCATGACGTACTATGTGTCAGAATTCCTTATTTTACATAACTGAACAATATTCCAATGTATTTATAAATCACATTTTATCTATTTATTCATTGATGATAATTCAGACAACACGGGTAATTCAAAAACTTTTTGGGTGATGTGAGTAATGCTGCTGTGAACCTAGGTGTACGTGTATTATTTTGTGTCTTTGCTTTCACATCTTTTGCTACATACCAAGATGTGAAATTGCGGAATCATATGGTGATTTTATGTGTAAATTTTTTAGTTACTATGCTGTTATTTTATAGCAGCTGCAGCATTTTACATTTCCACCAACAGCGTACAAGGGTTCTAATTACTCCACGTCCTCACCAACACACAAGTGTTGTTTTGATTTTCTGTTTTGTTTTGTTTTCTTTTGGTAGTAGCTATGCTGATGTGTATTAAGTGATATATCATTTGGGGTTATATTTGCATTTTACTAATGATTAATTTTGTTGAGCACCTTTTCATGGACTTATTAGCCACTTCACATAATTTTTAGAGAAGTGTCTAAGTATTTCACCCATATTTTAAGCAAGTAGTTTGTTTTATTATTGCTGAATTGTTCTTTTTATATTCTGGATAGAGTCCTATTATCTATTTGTCTTTAGTTCCTTGTGTTTTTGGTGTCCTGTTAAAAAAAAATCACTGCCAAATCCAGTGTTATGACATGTTTTACCTACATATCATACTAAGAATTTTGTAGTTTTAGCTCTTACATGTAGGTTTTTGATCCCGTTAGTTAATTTTTTCTTATCGTATAAGTTAAGGGTCCAGCTTCACTCTTTCACATGTGGGTACCCCAATTTCTCCAGCACTAATTGTTGTAAAGGCAGTTCATTTCCCATAAAAATCATTTGACCATATATATGAGGGTTTATTTATATTGGCTTTCTATATTACTCCATTAGTCTATTTGTAGCGTGCTATTTTGGAATTTTGTAGTACGTTTTGAAATCATTAAGTGTGACTTCTATAACTTTGGTATTTTTTTTAATTATTTTTGCAATTTAGGGTCCCTTGAGATTCCCCATAAACTTAAAAATTGATTTTTTTATATCTACACAAAAGTAATTGGCATTTTACTTCTTGGTTACTTCCTAAGTATTTTATTCTTTTGATGCTATTGTAAATTGAATTGTTTTCAGAGTTTCCTTCTCATATTATTCATATTACTACATAAAACAGTTTTTTATATTGATTTTGTATGCTACTATTCTGCTGAATTTGTTAGTTTTAATATTTTTGTGTGGAATCTTTAAGATTTTCTACATAAAAGGACATATTTTCTGTACAAATTTTGATGTAGTTTATTTCATTGTCTTTTTAAATTTCTCTGAATGAAACTTGTAATACTCTGTTGAATAAAAGTGGCTGGCAAGAGCAGACATTCTGTCTGTCTTCTGAGCTTAGAGGAAAGAATTTTGGTCTTTTCCTCTAGAACATGTTGTTTGCTGTGAGTTTTTATATGTGAATTTTACAAAGATGATTTTCTTTTATTCATAATTTATTGTGTTTTATTATAAAATATTTTGAATTTTGTAAAATACATTTTCTGTATTAATGAGATAAAGTTTTCTAAAAATTTTGTTAATGTGGCATATGCATTGATTAATTTTCATATGCTAAAACTTTTGTTAAGAAAGGCTAGCTAGGCCGGGCGCGGTGGCTCACGCTTGTAATCCCAGCACTTTGGGAGGCCGAGGCGGGCGGATCACGAGGTCAGGAGATCGAGACCACGGTGAAACCCCGTCTCTACTAAAAATACAAAAAATTAGCCGGGCGTGGTGGTGGTGGGCGCCTGTAGTCCCAGCTACTCAGGAGGCTGAGGCAGGAGAATGGCGTGAACCCGGGAGGCGGAGCTTGCAGTGAGCCGAGATCGGGCCACTGCACTCCAGCCTGGGCGACAGAGCCAGACTCTGTCTCAAAAAAAAAAGAAGGCTAGCTAAGTGAGCCAGTGAGACTGGAAAAAGAATAAAGAAATCTATACTGGTTGTGATCAATTGGTTGTAAACACCACTGCACTGAAACCAGCCAAATGCTAAAACTTCCTTCATTCCAATAATAAATTCCCTTCTGTCATGGGGTGTAATCTTGCTAGTATGCTGCTGAATGTAGTTAGCTAGGGTGTTGCTGAGTAGTTTTGCATCCATGTTCATAAGGGATATTAGCCTATGGGTTTTTGTAGTCTCTTTGTGTGGCTTTAGTGTGAGGTAACGCTGGCACCATGGAATAAGTTTGGAACTGCTTTCTTCAGTTTTTTGGTAGACTTTGGAAAGGATTTTTGTTCTTTAAATGCTGATCTAAATCACTATTGAAGTCAACAAAACAAGGGCTTTTCTTCATGAAGAGGTGTTTAATTACTGATTCCATTTCCTTAGTAGTTGTTTATCTATTCAGATTTTGTATTTCGTTGTAATCAAGTCTTGTATAACTAGGAATCTGCCCACTTTAGGTTTTCCTATCATCCTATCATAGTTTACAGTACACTTTTTTAAACATTTTATTTCTGCAAATTAGTAGTAATGTCCCACTTTGTTTCTCATTTTAGTATATGAATATGCTGTTAATTTTTTGTGTGTGTAGCTGAAAGTTTGCCAATTGTTAATTTTTTGAAGAACTGAGAATGAACTTTTGGTTTTTTGGAATTCTGTTGTTTGTATAATCTCTATTGCATTTATCTCTGCTAAAATTTTTAATATTTTCCTCTTTCTCTTTGCTTTGCGTCTAATTTGGTCTTATTTTTCTAATTTACTAGGTGATAAAGTTATTATTTATTTGGAATCTTTGTTCTTTTTAAATGTATTTTAGCTGCAAACTTTTCATCTTAGCACTCTTTTTGCTGTTTCCCATAACTTTTGATATGTTTTGTTTTCCTTTTTCTTCCCCTGTAAGTATGTTCCTACTTCCTCTGTGATTTCTTCCTTTACTTATTGGTTGTTTAATTTATACAATTTTGTAAACTTTCTAGCGTTTCATCTGTTATTGATTTAATTTGAGATCTACTATACAGCCCATCCTGGAGAATTCCCCATGTGCATTTGAGAAGAGTGTGTACTCTCTTTGTTGGATGGAGTATATTGTATATATCTGTTAGATCAACTTGGTTCATTGAGTGAGTCAAGTCCTCTATTTCCTAATTTATCATTTATCTCATTTTTCTATTCATTACTCAGAGTGGAGTATTAACATCTTCAACTATTATTTAAGACCTGCCTATTTGTCCCTTTAATTCTGTCAACTTATGCTTTCTATATCTAAATGTTTTATTATTAGGTATGTGTTTAAACTATTTATATCTTCTTGCCAAATGGACATTCTATGCCTATATAATGTCTTATTGTCTCTTGTAACTTTTTAAGTCTATTTTGTCTGCTATTAATATAGTCATCCCCAGTCTCTTTTTCATACTGTTGGTATAAAATAATTATATTCCTCCTTTTTTTTATAACCCTGAAGTCCTGTGGAAAGCTAACAGCAGCATTACTTAATTTAAAAAGCAGAGAAATCTTAAATCAATAGCTTAATGTTTGTAAAAGCATTTAAATGGAAATGAACTACCCAGTCTACCAGGAACAAAGGATATCAGTTGGGTCTAAGTATAATCATGCCGAAAAGCTAGAAGAGGAAAAGCTGCTGGGAATGAGGACTGTGATAATGGTCTTCGGGATCAAGAAGGAAATGGGGAAATGGGGATGCTCAGGGTCAGGTACATGCTTAGCCAAAGACCCAGAAAACCCTAAGCTCTCACCTCTGTATTTTAAACTCTGCACAAGTAGAAAGTAGAGGCGCAAGGAGAGTTGTAACTTTATGCTGATTGGTAAAGGCATGCTCCAACACACATGCATAGATCCCAGGTGAAAAAATCAGAGATTTATTTTTAGTGAGGGTTACAAAATCTGGAGTCTTACTTTCCAATTAAGGTTTAGTGAAAATATTTGGGGAGATTTGCATTGATCAATTCATCCTGAGGTCAAGAAAATCTGTATTTTGTCATTTGGAGCCTCCAGTAAAGGATTAGCCTCCACCTAGAGGTTTTCTTTGGCCTTTTGGACTCAGAGCCATCTTGACACTACTACTGGTTATGCTGATTTGAAAGTCAGTTAAGAGCTTGCTACAGAACTCCTGACAAACTAAGTTTGACCTATAGCGGGCTAGGGCATCCCCAGCTGGTTGAAATTTTGTGCCTCCTTCTATCGTCTGAAGCAAAGCTGCTGTCTCTGTGGGGCCCCCAATTGACTGAGCATTTCCTATATGACTGGTCCTGGTTCACAGATGAGTCAGGGAAGCTGAAACCTCATGATGTCCACTGGGCTGCTGTGGCTGTTTAACCTGTGCCAGCCATACAGAACCTGAAATGAGTGGTTGCTCCTCTCAAAGGTCAGAACTCAGGGTTTGGGGTAATTGCCCATATTCTATCTGTTTGATTATCTACAGTGGAAACCGTAGACTGTCTGAATGTCTTTTGGGCTGCAAACCGGAAATAATCTCAGATGCTGATCTAACTGGGCCACTCATCTAGAAGTCCATGGTAAGCGTTTGTTTTCTAGAGAGTAACCACAATCAAGCTGCAGATTGAACCTAAATCTGTGTCTAACACAGAGTCTAATACTGCAAGCCAGACTTGGGGTTGCTGGTGAAAGTTGACCTATTTGTCTCATGGTTGAACAATTCCTAGACCATACCTAGCAGAATAACCAGAAGTAGACTTTTAGCCCACTTCTTGATATATCAGTCACCACTGTTGACATCTTCAGCATAACAGTCAGCTGACTCCAGCCATACCATGTGTCCCTTGAAGCTAATCTGGCCCACCTTTTAGGCTTTTCAGACCAATTGAGATCTGACTTTTTGGCATTTATCACCACATCTACTAAAACTGGCCAACCCTATGATGTTCCCTCCTTTTCCACACATGTTGGTTAGATAATTTGTTGATTAGGTATGCTTTTCTCTAAAAGGGGATTATCTGTTCCTGACTGCCTCCAAGATAATGATGAAATGGTTGGGGGATCTAGGAATCTATTTCTCAAATTTGGAATTTCATGCTAATAATTCCTGGGTGAAATGTCTTTCTTTCCCATAACTGCAATTCTAGGCTAGCCTGGCTTGTGTACACTCTGAGTTGTATCCCAGCCTAGTAGCAGTTATGGGACTCCGACTTAGTTCTGGTTAAGTTTTATGTAAATATTCTTGTCTCTATTTTACCTGGCTCTACTAGATATAATGTCTAGAAAAAAGTAGAGGGCGACTAGAATTTAGGTGAGATTACAGGTACCGGAATGAGACACACTGATTCTGTGGAGGTAGAGGGAGAACCTGGAACCTGGGGAATGAACATCTTAGACCTCGGAAGCTATGGGAAATGGTGGGACATTAACAACTTTTTTTCTTTCTGAATAACCCCTTGTGCGGCCCACAAAAGAGTCTGGGAATACTATTAGTTTGACCAGACGGTGAAGCAGAGGCTGTGTATTCAGCTCCTTTTGGTCCCTCACATTACTCTTAAGAATACTTTGAGACTATTCTATCTCTCTGTGATGTAGGCATAAAACTCTAGTAGACAGTGTGCATTCTCGGTGCCCAAGGTTCAAGGATACAGTTTTTCAGATGATGGACCACCATTGCTTTTTCCTGAAGAGACTTAGTACCCTGTGGCTGAGCTTAAGCGGGACTCCAAGCAGCATTGATTGCATTTTCTTCTTCCTCTATGAACTGGGATTTCTCCTTCTGTTTTTCTACTACCTAGAGATGAATCTGTATTTGTCAATATTTAGGTAAATCAGAGACATAAATCAGGTAAGGAACCCTAGACACAGCTTCTAGCATAGCTGGACTCTTGCCTATTTCTCTTCTCACTTTATGACATCAATTATATTGGCACAGAGAGATACCCTTAGGTGGTGTCTTTCGGGAGCAATTAGAGAAGCATACTTCTAGAGAAGCTGGTAGGACAGGGCAGGAGGGCCAGTGAGGATCAAAGCTTCTGTCCAAATTTTTAAGCCTAGCTGTGTGTGCCAGATGAATCCAGGAAAGATCCCAGATCCCTGGAAGGGATTATTAAGAGAGGATCCATTAGATTAGAACACTAGGGTGGGTGTTCATCCGTCACCTTCTGAGTGGGATTTTCAGGGTTAAGACACTGGTAAGGCTGCAGAGAAATGCTCGCCTGGGAAAGCCTCTGATCATGTGCAACATAGGTGGCTCCGGCACAGGCAGAAGTCCTCTATTTGAGGAACATCATACGTGTGTGGATGTGTCTGTGCTTTTCCTCAGCAGAGCACCACTGACTGAATGATTGAGAATTTCGCGTAAAGAGCCCTATATTATTTTGAATTTAGTAAATATTGGAACAGAAACAAACAATATTATCTACTTTCACATTGAATAACAGCATGAGCAACTTCCAGGAAAATGTGACAGGAGGAAACTCCGGGGCCTTGCTCATCCCCGGAAACCTTGAACATCCTGATACAAGCTGTAGGGTTAACCTTATCAACACTTAGTTTTTTAGCATATAGATTTTTATTTATAAAAAAAATATTTTCTTTGGACCTTTATTTTGTTATATGCCATGAAGAACAAATCATTTATTTCCTTTGTGATGAGAACATCACATTTTTACACCACAAGTATTAATGATGCCATCCTCCATGTAGTTTTTATTGCTATGGCCTGAATGTTTATGTCCCCTTTCAAATTCCTATGTGGATAATTTTAGGCATGCGGCCTTTGGGGAAGTGGTGAAGCCAAGAGTTCTTCATCTTCATGAATGGAATCAGTGCTCTTTCAAAGGAAGTTGAAGGGAATGTCCTTGTCCCGTGTGCAAGATGGTACCATCTATGGGGAACAGGGCTCTCACCATATACTAAATTTGCTGCTGCCTTGATCTTGCACTTTCCAGCCTCCATAACTGTGAAAAATACATTTCTGTTATTTATCCCAGTCTAAAGCATTTTGTTATAGCAGCCTGGATGCACTATGACACTTTCTTAGGCACTATGATTTATTTCTGAATTTTTGGTTTCAGTGACCTATGAGTTTTTTAATCAATCAAGATTTTTCACAGGGCTTGTCAGTCTTGTTTTTTTTTTTTCGGAGTTTTCTTGTCTATTGTTATTTGTGTTTTCATCTATATAACATTTTATAGTAACGTGTACTTCCAATATTTAATGGTATCTGTATAGGAACAAAATTGAATTTTAAATAAACTTAAGGACAACTGATGTTGATAAAACTGAGTTTTTCTGCCTAAGAATATGATACAAACTGTCTATTTGCTTATGTCTACATTCAGATATTTCATAAACTTTCTATGTTTTTTCTCATATTCTGTACACATTTTTGTAATATTTATTCGTTTATTTTATTCTGCTGAAAAGTAATTTGAGACACAATGAAATTGTAAAGTGTTTATTTGAGTAACAGCAATTGATAAATTATAAAATACCATACCAAAAGATATTTAATGCTTCACTGACAGTGTAAGAAGCAAGTATTTATTGGAAAAATGTAGAAACAAAGAAATCATTTGATTGGTGGTAGCACAACTTTTTTTATTGTTTTTGTTTGTCTGTTTACCTTGTTGGACAGTTTCTATTTATATAAGGTTGTTGGCTACTCTTGATTGGTTGAGCTTCATTTCTCTTTTTTAAATAGGCAGCTACAAGAAATAATTTGTTTTGCTTGTATTTGCAAATCAAGCAAGGTTGAGGTCACTTATGAGACCTAACTAATTTTGTCGGCTCAGAGATTATTGAGAGATGATCCCATTTTAATTTTCTTTAACAATTTTCTGTACTTTTATTTTCCATCCAAACTGTAAGTTATAAATTATTATTCTTGTACATAGGTAGGCCCATGTTGTGTGTGCTTTGAAGACATGTCCTGCTTTCAAATTCATTTGTATTATGTTATTATTGAATTTGCCCCATTTATTGGAATTATAAACTGCAATGTCCCAACTACAAGAGGTATGAGTTCTGAGGAGATCACAGTAAAGATAAATCAGAAGTGAAAACAGTTCTCCAACCCACACACGAAGTAAAAACAAATTTCACATGGATACAATGAGTAATTATCTAAAATTTAAAATACTCTGAAAACATTGTTTATCTCATTACTATGTAATATGGAAATTACAAGACAAAAAACCCAAAGATTTATTTTTAAAATAGAAATGAAGCTCTTTATATGATGAAATAGTCCATAATTTAAATGTAAAAAGCCAATAGGAAATATATGAATAAAATAAAATTATATGTAAAAGTGACAATGCCTGTATTAGATTTAACAATATCTTACAATAAAATAAGTTGAAACCTACAAAATAGAAGAAACTTTAAAAATTAGGCAAATATTACGAGCCAGGTGAAGAATAAATACATACGTCAATAAGCATTTAATGTATTTTGTCTTAGATTTTATAAGAAATAATAAAAAGTAAACAAACCAATAGCATGGTATTTTCACCCTGATTGATTCAAACTGAAAAAATATTACTATTTCTCCATTAGAAGTTGGATTTATGGATTGGCCTCATCCTGCATTCAAGGCACTTTGGCCAGGACCCAACACTCATTGCCAAGAGTCAGCAGGCTAGAATTTTGCTTTTAAGATGTTCCCGGCCTGCAACCAAGACACTTCGTCCTGACTACTTCTTCAACTCTGACATAGGTTTTCCTGATATAAATGCAAACCCAGCTCTCTACCTACCAAGCATCTACGTGGCTAGAGCTGCAAATTGAGCATTTAGGCACTAGGCAAGAGGTCTTCCCAGGTTTCCAAGGCAGACTTTCTAGAATTTCCCACAAATACTGACATTGTCTTTTTCAGACCCATCTCCCAAAGAGAATCAGAGAGGCGGGCTGGAAGCCATTTAGAATCTCCAGCCTCCAACCTAGTAACAATGGACTTGGCTATAAAGAGGCAACCTACTGACCTCAAAGACACCAGCCCAGATTCTGGGCATTGAATTCCTGCCTCTCCATGAAAGATCTCATCTGAGTCACATCAAAGCCCACACCTTCTTCACGTTCACCTTCCAGACCAGTTCCAAAACAGCCCCTCAGAATGGTCTTGAGATGAACAAAGGTGATGAAGCCCAGGTTGGAATGCCTGCCTCATTCCTCCCTCCTGAGAAGTCTACACCTGCTGGTTGAACTCTCACACCTTAGGGAGCCCGGCCTCTTCAGAGCGCATCCTCTAACAGCACCTCCCGGCCTTTTCCTCCATGGAGAGAGTGCCCAGGAATACAGGGAATACATGGCCTCCACTCTCATGACTTGATTGACTGATGAACTGATGTCTGAGGAGGAAAAATATGCAGGGAACAGCCTGGGTTTTTGAATCCCTGTTTCCCCAGCTATGATGCCTGTGCAAATGGAGGGAGAATCCCCAAGTATTATTGGGTGGTAGACAGACACTGCCTAATAAAATTAAGTAAATGTAAGGTGACTTGAAAGGGAATTTATCATATGTCATATACAAAATTTAGTTAGTGAACTTTATTTAAAAACAGTCACAATTTGTAAGGGCAATAAAATATAATTTTAATAGGAAGCTATGAAAATTATCGGCACTTGCTATGTAAATGACTGAGTTTGGGGTAACTAACTGAAGGTCATGAGCTTGATATCTGCTACTTAATTTCCTAAGCATTTACTTGGAAATGGTTGTCATTTTTGCTCTCACTATATGAAAATTTTTGCTTGCAAAGGGCATTTCTATGAAAGAAAGAGTAGAAATTTTGCCAATTTCGGTTATTAAAACAATAAAATTCGTTGGTTGTTATTCTTAACCAAATGTTCCTAAAGACGGCACATAGTACCCATGCTTTGATCTTTTTTTTTCCCACCTTAGGTCAACTGCTTTTCATTTTATTCATCAAACTGTATTTACTGAAGTTAGACACTGCAGTTGTCATGTACCTTATGGATTTGTACTTTGTTAGAAATATGAATTCTCAGGCGAGTATATTGGCTCACCCCTGTAATCCCAGCACTTTGCGAGGCCGAAGCAGGTGGATCACCTGAGGTCAGGAGTTCAAGACCAGCCTGGCCAACATGGCGAAACACCATCTCTCTACTATTTACAGTTCACATTGTACCTTGCAATGAATATACATTTTATCCAAAAAGCCTAAAAAATAATGAAATTGGGGGTGGGGGCATGGATGGAAGTATAGCTAAAACAAAATGACACATGACTAGTAGCTGTTAAAACTGGGTGACTGGTCTGTTATACTTTTTTTGTATTTTGTATATGTTTTTAATGTTGTGTAATAAAACACTTGTACAAAATGACAAAGTTTATCTACACTTAGCTCTTAAGATCTTGTTTACCTTTGGGAAGGAGAAAGTGTCAAGGCATGAACAAATCTGATTCTTAGATACACAAGTGTACTTATTTAGTAATAATTCATCAAGCATTCCATAAATGTTTTGTGCCTGTATTGTTGTATGCATGTTATACATCAATAAAAATTTAAAGAGTACATATTTGCATAACTATCTTAAATTAATATTTTAGAATAATAGTAATGTTTTGTTTTGTTTTAAAGTGGGACATGTTCACTCAGGACATCATCAGGTGTATATTAATGTTCCAAGTTATTTACTTATGTTTAATTTTGGGTGAGCCCCCTAGGTGTTTTAATTTTTACCTCAACACAGTAAGTAACATGGTTTTAACTTTTTGGAATGCAGCTTTGTTTTCAGCAAGTTCTCCACAAAGAATGATGCTCACCCAGGCCAGGGCACACAGCACAGTGACCCGTGCACAGGATGCACTGAGCACACACGGCACTGGGTGAACCAGGAACACAGCGAGCAGCAGAGCCTGGGTCTGCAAAATATACTTTGTAGGAAAAGCAGGTAAAATTGAAAGGTCACAATTCAGCAGCAAACGTTTTACATTCATTTGAGAAATCATTTCTAACGAAAGCTGCTGGTTAAGCCATGGTTTTGTGGCTTGCCTACACATTGTAATCACTTGCACAACTTTAAACCATATTTTTTCAGATCCACCTCCAAGGATTCTGATTGAATTGATTGGTTACAACTTGGGTTTAAGGTGGTTACAACTTGGGTTTAAGGGATTTTGAAAGTTTTCCTCCCTGCAGGTGATTCTCTTGCGCCAAGGGTAAGAAGCGCTGGATAGGGGTGAGGGATGCTTTAGCTGTGAGAGATTTCCATGTACACTTCAGGATTTGCCCCATCGCATATCTGGAGTTCGGGGTCTTAGAAAACATTTTTGCCCTGTTAAAAATTAAAGGATGGCTTCAATACTACTTAGCTGTTTGGCTACATTGCAGAAAAAGAAAATGCCTTTCCAGAGATCAATTTTTGAGACAGGGTTTTGCTCTGTCAGTCAGGCTGGAGTGCAGTGGTGTGATCATGGCTCATTGCAGCTTTGACCTCCCAGGCTCAAGTGATCCTCGAACTCCAGCCTTCTGAGTAGCTGGGATTGAAGGCATGCACCACCAGGCCTGGATAATTTTTCAATTTTTTTTTTTTTGTAGAGATGGCTTTAACTATGTTGCCTGGGCTGGTCTCAAACTCCTCGCCTCAAGTGATCCTACCACCTCAGTCTCCCTAATAGTTCAACCTACAGGCACCAGCAAGTATGTCCGGTGCATTTATTAAAATGTAGCTACTAGAATATTTAAAATTCACATGTGCCTCACATATTATTTCTTAAGAATTGCCTCTTTTGAAATCTGAGGCTGCCTGCTCTAAAGCCTAGATGTGCCAGGAAAGTAAAACATCTGAAATTTTAAAATAACTGTCATTATATTGCTTCCATGTATGAATAACACATATATATTATTCATAAATGCAAATAATCTTACATAGAAATGTAAATGCAGGTATTTTACAGGCAGGGCCAGTTTCTAGTGCATGGAGGAAGCCCTGCCAGAAAAGGATCCAGGAAAAACCTATAATTCTTGCTTTATTCAACCCAGTGTCAAATCACATATGTCACTCATGGCCTGAGGGGGCGGGGTGGGGAATTGAACTATATCCAATCATGGGTGCTGGAATGGAAAGCATCTAAGCAGGTGCACAGCTGGAGGAGAATGGGCAGCTTTTTGGATCTAGGGAGGCCTTTGCCTGTCACTCCACTCAGAGCTCAGGACACTAGAGCCAGCTCAACATAATCGCCTGTTTTTTAGTTGTTTTAACGCTCCAAAAGAGAACTAGTTTTCTCATGCATTTTCCAAATGTGTGACAAGAAGAGCCTCAAATCTACCACCCTGTTACCCCAGCCTAACTCTGGCTTGCAGTCAGATTTTAAATTTCCAGTTTTTTCCTGACACTCACCAACACTAACTAAACTTCTATAATTCCCAGCATTATCAACTGTTCTTTATTGTACATTTCAGACACAGTATTGTAATTCTTCATTTTTTCAAAAAGCAGTGGATGTCAGTTTTTAAAAAAAATTTTTCATTTGTAAACATTTTACAGGAGATGAAAGGAGAGAATAATCCCAACACCCCACTGAAAAAAAAAAAAAGCAGAAAACTTTTGTGCCCTTTTCTTTAAACTTCCCTTGGCACAGACACCGCATCAGAAAGTCTTTGGTTTGAGGTTTCATTTTGGAAACTTCACAGGGCAATACATCCTCAGCCATCCTGTTATTTTCCTGGTTTTGAGTTTCAAAACTGCGTGAGAATTCCCCAAGATGCCAACAGTGGCCATGACTCTTGAAGTGTCTGGGTAAAATAGCGATCCCTTTGTGTCATCTCCTCTCAGGGGAACAGCCAATGTATGGGAGATGGCAAAGGCCTCTCTGTGGAGTGGTTGGAGGCACTGTGGCCGGAAGGAATCTCCCAGGTACTACCCATGCGGATAAAAAAGCGAAAGCCCCTTAGGACATTAAGATTGTCTATAAGCCAACAGCTTAGTTTCCGATTCCTTAGAGACACATTGCAGGCGAGGCAACTGGATGCTGATATTGAGGAAAAAGTGTTCTCAGACTGGTGAAGGAGAAAGAGAAAATATTTCAAAGGACAAAGAAAATATTTGTTCCTTTGAAAAATATGCTCTACCCTCATCAGAATACCGGATCTAGGCAGTGGTGCAACCTGGTTTTTTTCCACCATCCCAGGTTTCTGTTGCCACCCTGATCATAATCTCATCTTCCTGAATGGGACATAGAAATAACTCAAGCAAAGTTTCACCTGGGTCAGTATCTGTAGCATGAAACCAGTCCTTCAACCAACCCGTATACTGTCTCTCAACTTGTGGGTTCTTAATAGCACTTTCCCCTCTTTTACCTTTTAGTTCCCCACAAACCCTTTTTTTCATGTGGCACACAGGTGATGCCCCAAGGCCACCCCTGCAGTTGCCTGAGATCCATGAACCTACTAAAATTCAGATGTCCGGGTAGTTTCAAAACCATGGGCCTAGACCAAGTTTTTGCAGAATGAAATACAAGTTAGAAATGAGCGGATCTATTCTCCCATTTGAAAATAAAGAGATTTTTTTTCTTTTCCCTTGTCTTAATGTAATTTAGAAAACTTTTATTATTAATTTTTGTGGACAAGAATCTTACTCTTTTACTTAGCCTGAAGTGCAATGGCATAATCATAGCTCACTTAACCTTAACCTCTTGGCTTTGAGCAGTCCTCCTGCCTCAACCTCTTAATTACCTAGGACTATAGGCATGCACCACCACGCCTGGCTAACTTTATTTATTTATTTTTTTTAATTTTTTTTGAGACAGAGTCTTGCTCTGTGAGCCAGGCTGGAGTGTAGTGGCATGATCTTGGCTCAATGCAACCTCACCTCCCAGCTTCAAGCAATTCTCCTGCCTCAACCTTTTGGAGTAAACTGGGATTAATCAGCGGCTCCACCACCATGGCCTGGCCTAATTTTTTATTATTATTTTTAGGTAGAGGAAAGGGTTTCGACACATTTTGGCCAGGCTTGTCTCGAACTCCTGACCTCATTATCCACCTGCCTCAGACTCCCAAAGTGCTGGACAGTTACAGGCTTGAGCCATCGTGCCCCAGCATATTTTATTTTTATTTTTTTTGAGTGACAGAATTCACCCATGTTGCCTGTACTGGACTCAGACATTTGGCTTCAGAGATCATCCTCCTGCCTTGGCCTCCCAAATGCTGGGATTACAGGCATGAGCCACCGTGCCTGGCCTGGAAAAATTATATTGTACCTTCTTTTCTCCTGCTTCTTTGAAATATAAGGCAAATCATTTTAACACGTTAAATAAGCTTTTGTCATTCTTCGTGGACACAGAATTCTCTTTATCCTAAGACTGGAAACTATTGCTTTTGTTTTTTAATTTGGCAAAGATTTACTTATTCTTATTTTCAGTCTTTTAAAGTAGGCACAGCTCAGCACAAGTGGCTCATGCTTTTAATCCCAGTGCTTTGGGAGGTTGAGATTATCGCTTGGCCCAGGAGTTTGATGAGCCATACCAGGCAGCATAATGAGAGTCCTTTTTGTAAAAAAAATCACACAGCAGGGCGATGATGGCACAGGAGGCTGAGGTGAGAGAATCATTTTGAGCCCAAGAGTTTGAGGCTGCAATAAGCCTTGATCACACCACTCTACCACTCTACCTTCCAGCTTGGGTGACAGAGGGAGACCCTGTTCTCTAAATAAATAAATAAATAAAATAGATGTAGTTTTTACATACATAAAAAATAAGTAAATAAACAGATAAAATAGACATGGATTTTGCTGATTAGAAATAAAGCTAATTATAAGATAACAGAAAAGTGGCAAGCACCAAAGATGGGGTTCACCCTAGCAAAATGATTCCAGCCTATTAGGACACTCACAGAATATTCCCTGCAGCATGACCGACATGAAAGTAGGATGTCATCATGTCAGGCTGTACCAGCGTCGGAAGACTAAACACTGGGGGAAGAACCTCCCTTATGGAATACTATCAAAAGGTCAGCCCAGCTCCTGCCCTGATGGACTACGGAGATGAGTTCTTGAGATAACACATTGCCGAAACATGCATAGAGTAGTTTAACCTTTTTTGTGTGTAAGACTTTCTCCATTTTCCTGTGAAATCCTCCCTAGTAATAGTGTTAGCTTTTAAATTTTGAGGGTCTGCTAGGACGGAAGCTGTATGCTGCAGGAGACACCTGGGGCAGGAAACTAATACAAACTGCAGCCACAGGCATAAATGCTCACGGCCTAATGTAAAGTGAAAACAATACAAATCTCTACTGTTATTCGCACAAATGAGTGAACAGAGACATTCCACATAACCAACTTGCCACTGAGACTAATGAAGGCCAGATTCCACTGGATCAAGACTATGAGTTACTCATGGGAAAGCCATAGGACAGAGCCCAGAGTTTTCATATTTGAGTCTGGGTCCTGGGTCTGTCCCGGTCTTCTCAGGTTTCTGTCTGTAGAGACCCCTATGTGGCTGCTCTCACCATAGCCTGGTGCTGGCTGTGGTTGCTGGTTTAGTGCACCTGCTCTTTTTCTAAAAAGAGGGAGGAGTTGGCCACATCAAACAGCTCCTCATCAATCTGAATGCAGCACTGCAAAAAGTGCGTAGAAGCCACGCAAAGAAAAATCAGTATTTTCACCATATGTGACACCTCCATTAGAAATTGTGCTTTCTCTGCATTCCAGCCTGGGTGACAGAGCAAGACTCCATCAAAAAAAGGAAAGAAAGAAAGAGAGACAGAAAGAAAGAAGAAATAAAGAAGAAAGAAAAAAGAAAGAAAGAAAGAAAGAAAGAAAGAAAAGAAAGAAAGAAAGAAGAAAGAGAAAGAAAGAAAGAAAGAAGAAAGAGAAGAAGAAAAAGAAAAAAAAGAAAGAAAAAAGAAAGAAAGAAAGAAAGAAAGAAAGAAAGAAAGAAGAGAAGAAGGGAAAGGGAAGAAGGAAAAGAAAAAGAAAAAAGAAAAGAAAGAAAAGAAAAAAGAAAAGAAATTCTGCTGTTCAGATTAGGCACATAAGGAGAATCTGTATAAATCTCCAGCAAGGAAGGAAACCAGAGGACAAGCTAAAGTCTTGGAATTCACGTCTGAGTACAAAGACTCGGTCTCCAACACTCTTCTTTTTATTCTTCCAGCTATGGATTGGCTATGAACATGACAGTTACATAGGAGTTCCAACACCTGACAATCTGCTTCAGTCCAAGAAGAGTTCCCTCCCTCTTGTTCCCCCTACAACTCATGGTACTAAGAAGTGGTGTGGGACTGCCCAGATGATTGACATGAGAGGCCTGGCATGGAGGAGCCTGTCCTGGGCTGCCCTGTGTTATTTGTAGGTGCACCCCGCCAGTAGCTAGGGGCATCAGTGATGAGGGCTGAGTTGACATCTGTGTTTTCAGATAAGGCTTTTACATTGAGCCTTTGTAAGGCCAAAACTCAAAAATATCAGGACATAAAAGAACATCTCCCTCTCTTGAGCATCTGTCACCAACGAGTTGGATACAGAGCTGTCTCAAGAATGTGGGTTCCTGGTTTCTTAACTGCTGTTGGGTTCTGTCACAAATAAAGTGTGTTAAACCTTCAAAGTTCCATGTCCTGGGCCCTTTCTTTCTATAAGACCTACCCAAAGGCCCCACTATGCTACTGATTGCTCAGTCTCCTCTTCCATGTCAACTCTTTATTTGTACACAATTATGCAAACACAACTTCCCCTTAATTTCCTGGAAAGACCTTAATGCAGCCTGGGTTCCAGGAAAGAAGAGACAGCTGGAACATAACCTTGTTTTTCTTACCATCTCTGGGGCCCAATAAAAGTCACTGTGTATTCGAGGCTTCCCCAGCCTCCTAGCATGCACAGT
>NW_022095875.1:0-47633 GCF_006542625.1 Nomascus leucogenys | reverse complement strand
AGAAGTTTCACAGAATGCTTCTGTGTAGTTTGTATTTGAAGGTATTACTTTTTCCGCTATAGGCCTCTTAGCGCTCCGAAGGTCCAATTGCATTTTCTACAGAAAGAGTGTTTCAGAACTGCTCAATCAAAACTGAGGATCAACTCTGTTAGTTGAATGCACAGAACAGTAAGAAGTTTCACAGATTTCTTCTGTGCAGTTTTTATTTGAAAATATTCCTTTTCCACTATAGGCCTCTTAGCGCCCTGAATGTCCAATTGCATTTTCTACAGAAAGAGTGTTGCAGAACTGCTCAATCAAAAGTAAGGTTCAACTCTGTTAGCTGAATGCACAGAACAGGAAGAAGTTTCACAGAATGCTTCTGTATAGTTTTTATTTGAAGATATTACTTTTTCCGCTATAGGCCTCTTAGCGCTCCGAAGGTCCACTTGCATTTTCTACAGGAACAGTGTTTCAGAACTTCTCAATCAAAAGTAAGGTACAACTCTGTTAGTTGAATGCACAGAACAGAAAGAAGTTTCACAGATTGCTTCTGTGTACTTTTGCTTGAAGATATTCCTTTTTCTACTATGGGCCCCTTAGCGCCATGAATGTCCACTTGCATTTTCTACAGAAAGAGTGTTTCAGAACTGCTCAATCAAAACTAAGGTTCAACTCTGTTAGTTGAATGCACAGAACAGAGAGAAGTTTTACAGATATCTTCTGTGTAGTTTTTATTTGAACTTATTCCTTTTTCCGCTATAGGCCTCTTAGCGCACTGAATGTCCACTTGTATTTTCTACAGAAAGAGTGTTTCAGAACTGCTCAATCAAAACTAAGATTCAACTCTGTCAGTTGAATGCACAGAATAGAAAGAAGTTTCACAGATTGCTTCTTTGTAGTTTTTGTTTGAAGATATTCCCTTTTCCACTATATGCCTCTTAGCGCCATGAATGTCCACTTGCATTTTCTACAGAAAGAGTGTTTCAGAACTGTTCAATCAAAATTAAGGTTCAACTGTGTTAGTTTAAAGAACAGAACCGTAAGAAGTTTCACTGATTGCTTCTGTGTAGTTTTTATTTGAAGATATTCCTTTTCCCACTATAGGCCTCTCAGCGCCCTGAATGTCCACTTGCATTTTCTACAGAAAGAGTGTTTCAGAACTGCACAGTAAAAACTACCGTTCAGCTATGTTAGTTGAATGCACAGAACAATAAGAAGTTTCGCAGATTGCTTCTGTGCAGTTTTTATTTGAAAATATTCCTTTTTCCACTATAGGCCTCTTAGCTCCCTGAATGTCCAATTGCATTTTCTATAGAAAGTGTGTTTCAGAAGAGCTCAATCAAAAGTAAGGTTCAACTCCGTTAGACGAATGCAAAGAACAGAAAGAAGTTTCACAGAATGCTTCTGTGTAGTTTGTATTTGAAGGTATTACCTTTTCTGCTATAGGCCTCTTAGCTCTCCGAAGGTCCAATTCCATTTTCTACAGAAAGAGTGTTTCAGAACTGCTCAATCAAATGTAAGGTTGAACTCTGTTAGTTGAATGCGCAGAACTGTAAGAAGTTTCACAGCTAGCTTCTTTGTAGTTTTTATTTGAACATATAAATTTTTCTACTATAGGCCTCTTAGCGCCCTGAATGTTCACTTGCATTTTCTGCAGAAAGAGTGTTTCATAACTGCTCAATATAAACTAAGGTTCAACTCTGTTAGTTGAATGCACAGAACAGTAAGATGGGACTGTAAACTAGTTCAACCATTGTGGAAGTCAGTGTGGCGATTCCTCAGGGATCTCGGACTAGAAATACCATTTGACCCAGCTATCCCATTACTGGGTATATACCCAAAGGACTATAAATCATGCTGCTATAAAGACACATGCACACGTATGTTTATTGCGGCACTATTCACCATAGCAAAGAGTTGGAACCAACCCAAATGTCCAACAACGATAGATTGGATTAAGAAAATGTGGCACATATACACCATGGAATACTATGCAGCCATAAAAAATGATGAGTTCGTGTCCTTTGTAGGGACATGGATGAAACTGGAAAACATCATTCTCAGTAAACTATCTCAAGGACAAAAACCAAACACCGCATGTTCTCACTCATAGGTGGGAATTTATCAATGAGAACTCATGGACACAGGAAGGGGAACATCACACTCCGGGGACTGTTGTGGTGTGGGGGGAGGGGGGAGGGACTGCATTAGGAGATACACCTAATGCTAAATGACGAGTTAATGGGTGAAGGAAATCAACATGGCACATGGATACATATGTAACAAACCTGCACATTGTGCACATGTACCCTAAAACCCTAAAGTATAATAAATAAATAAATAAATTTAAAAAAAAAAAGAAGTTTCACAGATTGCTTCTGTGTGGTTTATATTTGAAGATATTCCTTTTCCACTATAGGCCTCTCAGTGCCCTGAATGTCCACTTGCGTTTTCTACAGAAAGAATGTTTCAGAACTGCTCAATAAAAACTACCGTTCAACTATGTTTGTTGAATGCACAGAACAGTAAGAAGTTTCGCAGATTGCTTCTGTGCAGTTTTTATTTGAAAATATTCCTTTTTCCACTATAGGCCTCTTAGCTCCCTGAGTGTCCAGTAGCATTTTCTATAGAAAGGGTGTTTCAGAAGTGCTCAATCAAAAGTAAGGTTCAACTTTGTTAGACGAATGAAAAAGAACAGAAAGAAATTTCACAGAATGCTTCTGTGTAGTTTGTATTTGAAGGTATTACTTTTTCCGCTATAGGTGTCTTAGCGCTCCGAATGTCCACTTGCATTTTCTACAGAAAGAGTGTTTCAGAACTTCTCAATCAAAAGTAAGGTTCAACTCCGTTAGTTGAATGCACAGAACTGAGAGAAGTTTCACAGATAGTTTCTTGGTAGTTTTTATGAGAACTTTTTCCTTTTTCGAATATAGTCCTCTCAGCGCCCTGAATGCCCACTTGTATTTTCTACAGAAAGAGTGTTTCAGAACTGCTCAATCAAAACTGAGGTTCAACTCTGTTAGTTGAATGCTCAGAACAGTGAGAAGTTTCACAGATTTCTTCTGTGCAGTTTTTATTTGAAAATATTCCTATTCCACTATAGGCCATTAGCGCCCTGAATGTCCAATTGCATTTTCTACAGAAAGAGTGTTTCAGAACTGCTCAATCAAAAGTAAGGTTAAACTCTGTTAGTTGAATGCACAGAACAGAAAGAAGTTTCACAGAATGCTTCTGTGTAGTTTTTATTTGAAGATATTACTTTTTCCGCTACAGGCCTCTTAGCGCTCCGAAGGTCCACTTGCATTTTCTACAGAAAGAGTGTTTCAGAACTGTTCAATCTAAATTAAGGTTCAACTGTGTTAGTTTAAAGAACAGAACCGGAAGAAGTTTCACAGATTGCTTCTGTGTAGTTTTTATTTGAAGGTATTCCTTTTTCCACCACAGGCCACTTAGCGCCCTGAATGTCCACTTGCATTTTCTACAGAAAGGGTGTTTCAGAACTGTTCAATCAAAAATAAGGTTGTACTCTGTTAGTTGAATGCACAGAACTGTAAGAAGTTTCACAGATAGCTTCTTTGTAGTTTTTATTTGAACATATACCTTTTTCAACTATAGGCCTCATAGCGCCCTGAATGTTCACTTGCATTTTCTGCAGAAAGAGTGTTTCATAACTGCTCAATATAAACTAAGGTTCAACTCTGTTAGTTGAATGCACAGAACAGTAAGAAGTTTCACAGATTGCTTCTGTGTAGTTTTTATTTGAACATATTTATTTTTCCGCTATAGGCCTCTTAGCGCCCTGAATGTACACTTGCATTTTCTACAGAAAGAATGTTTCAGAACTGCTCAATAATAACTAAGGTTCAACTCGGTTAGTTGAATGCACAGAACAGTAAGAAGTTTCACAGATTGCTTCTGTGTGGTTTTTACTTGAAGATATTCCTTTTCCCACTATAGGCCTCTCAGCGCCCTGAATGTCCACTTGCATTTTCTACAGAAAGAGTGTTTCAGAACTGCCCAATAAAAACTACCTTTCAACAATGTTAGTTGAATGCACAGAACAGTAAGATGTTTCTCAGATTGCTTCTGTGTAGTTTTTATTTGAAAATATTCCTTTTTCCACTTTAGGCCTCTTAGCTCCCTGAATGTCCAATTGCATTTTCTATAGAAAGGGTGTTTCAGAAGTGCTCAATCAAAAGTAAGGTTCAACTCTGTTAGATGAATGCAAAGAACAGAAACAAATTTCACAGAATGTTTCTGTGTAGTTTGTATTTGAAGGTATTACTTTTTCCGCTATAGGCCTCTTAGCGATCCGAAGTTCCACATGCATTTTCTACAGAAAGAGTGTTTCAGAACTGCTCAATCAAAACTGAGGTTCAACACTGTTAGTTGAATGCACAGAACAGTAAGAAGTTTCACAGATTTCTTCTGTGCAGTTTTTATTTGGAAATATTCCTTTTCCACTATTGGCCTCTTAGCGCCCTGAATGTCCAATTGCATTTTCTACAGAAAGAGTGTTTCAGAACTGCTCAATCAAAAGTAAGGTTCAACCCTGTTAGTTGAATGCACAGAACAGTAAGAAGTTTCAGAGATTGCTTCTGTGTGGTTTTTATTTGAAGATATTCTTTTTCCCACTGTAGGCCTCTCAGCGCCCTGAATGTCCACTTGCATTTTCTACAGAAAGAGTGTTTCAGAACTGCCCAATAAAAACTACCTTTCAACAATGTTAGTTGAATGCACAGAACAGTAAGATGTTTCGCAGATTGCTTCTGTGCAGTTTTTATTTGAAAATATTCCTTTTTCCACTTTAGGCCTCTTAGCTCCCTGAATGTCCAATTGCATTTTCTATAGAAAGGGTGTTTCAGAAGTGCTCAATCAAAAGTAAGGTTCAACTCTGTTAGATGAATGCAAAGAACAGAAACAAATTTCACAGAATGTTTCTGTGTAGTTTGTATTTGAAGGTATTACTTTTTCCGCTATAGGCCTCTTAGCGCTCCGAAGGTCCACTTGCATTTTCTACAGAAAGAGTGTTTCAGAACTTCTCAATCAAAAGTAAGGTTCAACTCCGTTAGTTGAATGCACAGAACAGAGAGAAGTTTCACAGATAACTTCTGTGTAGTTTTTATGTACACTTTTTCCTTTTTCCACTATAGTCCTCTTAGTGCCCTGAAAGTCCACTTGTATTTTCTACAGAAAGAGTGTTTCAGAACTGCTCAATCAAAACTGAGGTTCAACTATGTTAGTTGAATGCACAGAACAGTAACAAGTTTCACAGATTTCTTCTGTGCAGTTTTTATTTGAAAATATTCCTTTTCCACTATAGGCCTCTTAGCGCCCTGAATGTCCAATTGCATTTTCTACACAAAGAGGGTTTCAGAACTGCTCAATCAAAAGTAAGGTTAAACTCTGTTAGTTGAATGCACAGAACAGAAAGAAGTTTCACAGATTGCTTCTGTGAGGTTTTTGTTTGAAGATATTCCTTTTCCTACAGTGGGCCTCTTAGCGCCATAAATGTCTACTTGCCTTTTCTACAGAAAGAGTGTTTCAGAACGGTCCAATCAAAACTATGTTTCAACTCTGTTAGTTGAATGCACAGAACAGAGAGAAGTTTCACAGATATCTTCTGTGTTGTTTTTATTTGAACTTATTCCTTTTTCCACTATATGCCTCTTAGCGCCCTGAATGTCCACTTCTATTTTCTACAGAAAGAGTGTTTCAGAACTGCTCAATCAAAACTAAGATTCAACTCTGTTAGTTGAATGCACAGAACAGAAAGGTGTTTCACAGATTGATTCTTTGTAGTTTTTGTTTGAAGATATTCCCTTTTCCACTATAGGCCTCTTAGCGCCAAGAATGTCCACTTGCATTTTCTACAGAAAGAGTGTTTCAGAACTGTTCAATCAAAATTAAGGTTCAACTGTGTTAGTTTAAAGAACAGAACCGTAAGAAGTTTCACAGATTCCTCCTGTGTAGTTTTTATTTGAAGGTATTACTTTTTCCACCATAGGCCTCTTAGCGCCCTAAATGTCCACTTGCATTTTCTACAGAAAAGGTGTTTCAGAACTCCTCAATCAAAAGTAAGGTTGAACTCTGTTAGTTGAATGCACAGAACTGTAAGAAGTTTCACAGATAGCTTCTTTGTAGTTTTTATTTGAACATATACCTTTTTCAGCTATACGCCTCTTAGCGCCCTGAATGTTCACTTGCATTTTCTGCAGAAAGAGTGTTTCATAACTGCTCAATATAAACTAAGGTTCAACTCTGTTAGTTGAATGCACAGAACAGTAGGAAGTTTCACCGATTGCTTCTGTATAGTTTTTATTTGAACAGATTCATTTTTCTGCTATAGGCCTCTTAGCGCCCTGAATGTTCACTTGCATTTACTACAGAAAGAGTGTTTCAGAACTGCTCAATAATAACTAAGGATCAACTCTGTTAGTAGAATGCACAGAACAGTAAGAAGTTTCGCAGAGTGCTTCTGTGCAGTTTTTATTTGAAAATATTCCTTTTTCCACTATAGTCCTCTTAGCTCCCTGAATGTCCAATTGCATTTTCTATAGAAAGGGTGTTTCAGAAGTGCTCAATCAAAAGTAAGGATCAACTCGGTTAGATGAATGCAAAGAACAGAAAGAAGTTTCACAGAATGCTTCTGTGTAGTTTGTATTTGAAGGTATTACTTTTTCCGCTTTAAGCCTCTTAGCGCTCCGAAGGTCCACTTGGATTTTCTACAGAAAGAGTGTTTCAGAACTTCTCAATCAAAAGTAAGGTTCAAATCCGTTAGTTGAATGCATAGAACAGAGAGAAGTTTCACAGATAGCTTCTGTGTAGTATTTATGCGAACTTTTTCCTTTTTCCACTATAGTCCTCTTAGCACCCTGAATGTCCACTTGCATTTTCTACAGAAAGAGTGTTTCAGAACTGCTCAAATAAAACTGAGGTTCAACTCTGTTTGTTGAATGCACAGAACAGTAAGAAGTTTCACAGATTTCTTCTGTGTAGTTTTTATTTGAACGTATTCCTTTTTCCACTATAGGCCTCGTAGCGCCCTGAATGTCCACTTGTATTTTCTACAGAAAGAGTGTTTCAGAACTGCTCAATCAAAGCTAAGGTTCAAATCTGTTAGTTGAATGCACAGAACAGTAAGAAGTTTCACAGATTTCTTCTGTGCAGTTTTTATTTGAAAATATTCCTTTTCAACTATAGGCCTCTTAGCGCCTTGAATGTCCAATTGCATTTTCTACAGAAAGAGTGTTTCAGAACTGCTCAATCAAAAGTAAGGTTAAACTCTGTTAGTTGAATGCACAGAACAGAAAGAAGTTTCACAGAATGCTTCTGGGTAGTTTTTATTTGAAGATATTTCTTTTTCCGCTATAGGCCTCTTAGCGCTCCGAAGGTTCAATTGCATTTTCTACAGAAAGAGTGTTTCACAACTGCTCAATCAAAAGTAATGTTCAACTCTGTTAGTTGAATGCACAGAACAGAATGAAGTTTCACAGATTGCTTCTGTGTAGTTTTTGTTTGAAGATATTCCTTTTTCTACTATGGGCCTCTTAGCGCCATGAATGTCCACTTGCATTTTCTACAGAAAGAGTGTTTCTGTACTGCTCAATCAAAACTAAGTTTCAACTCTGTTAGTTGAATGCACAGAACAGAAAGAAGTTTCACAGATTGCTTCTTTGTAGTTTTTGTTTGAAGATATTCCCTTTTCCACTATAGGCCTCTTAGCGCCATGAATGTCCACTTGCATTTTCTACAGAAAGAGTGTTTCAGAACTGTTCAATCAAAATTAAGGTTCAACTGTATTCATTTAAAAAACAGAACCGTAAGAAGATTCACAGACTGCTTCTGTGTAGTTTTTATTTGAAGGTATTCCTTTTTCCACCATAGGCCTCTTAGCGCCCTGAATGTCCACTTGCATTTTCTACAGAAAGGGTGTTTCAGAACTGTTCAATCAAAAGTAAGGTTGAACTCTGTTAGTTGAATGCACAGAACTGTAAGAAGTTTCACAGATTGCTTCTGTGTGGTTTTTATTTGAAGATACTCGTTTTTCCACTATAGGCCTCTTACCTCCCTGAATGTTCACTTGCATTTTCTGCAGAAAGAGTGTTTCATAACTGCTCAATATAAACTAAGGTTCAACTCTGTTAATTGAATGCACAGAACAGTAAGAAATTTCACAGATTGCTTCTGTGTAGTTTTTATTTGAACATATTCATTTTTCCGCTATAGGCCTCTTAGCGCCCTGAATGTCCAATTGCATTTTCTACAGAAAGAGTGTTTCAGAACTGCTCAATCAAAAGTAAGGTAAAACTCTGTTAGTTGAAAGTACAGAACAGAAAGAAGTTTCACAGAATGCTTCTGTGTAGTTTTTATTTGAAGTTATTACTTTTTCCGCTATAGGCCCCTTAGCGCTCCGAAAGTCCACTTGCATTTTCTACAGAAACTGTGTTTCACAACTGCTCAATCAAAAGTAAGTTTCAACTCTGTTAGTTGAATGCACAGAACAGAAAGAAGTTTCACAGATTGCTTCTGTGTAGTTTTTGTTTGAAGGTATTCCTTTCTCTACTCTGGGCCTCTTAGCGCCATGAATGTGCACTTGCATTTTCTACAGAAAGAGTGTTTCAGAACTGCTCAATCAAAACTAAGGTTCAACTCTGTTAGTTGAATGCACAGAACAGAGAGAAGTTTCACAGATATCTTCTGTGTAGTTTTCATTTGAACTTATTCCTTTTTCCACTATAGGCCTCATAGCGCCCTGAATGTCCACTTGTAATTTCTACAGCAAGAGTGTTTCAGAACTGCTCAATCAAAACTAAGGTTCAACTCTGTTAGTTGAATGCACAGAACAGAAAGAAGTTTCACAGATTGCTTCTTAGTAGTTTTTGTTTGAAGATATTCCCTTTTCCACTATAGGCCTCATAGCGCCATGAATGTCCACTTTCATTTTCTACAGAAAGAGTGTTTCAGAACTGTTCAATCAAAATTAAGGTTCAACTGTGTTAGTTTAAAGAACAGAACTGTAAAAAGTTTCACAGATTGCTTCTGTGTAGTTTTTATTTGAAGGTATTGCTTTTTCCACCATAGGCCTTTTAGCGCCCTGAATTTCCACTTGCATTTTCTACAGAAAGGGTGTTTCAGAACTGCTCAATCAAAAGTAGGGTTGAACTCTGTTAGTTGAATGCACAGAACTGTAAGAAGTTTCACAGATAGCTTCTTTGTAGTTTTTATATGAACATATACCATTTTCAACTATTGGCCTCTTAGCGCCCTGAATGTTCACTTGCATTTTCTGCAGAAAGAGTGTTTCATAACTGCTCAATATAAACTAAGGTTCAACTCTGTTAGTTGAATGCACAGAACAGTAAGAAGTTTCACAGATTCCTTCTGTGTGGTTTTTATTTGAGGATATTCCTTTTCCCACTATAGGCCTCTCAGCGCCCTGAATGTCCACTTGCATTTTCTACAGAAAGAGTGTTTCAGAACTGCTCAATAAAAACTACCGTTCAACAATGTTAGTTCAATGAACAGAACAGTAAGAAGTTTCGCAGATTGCTTCTGTGCAGTTTTAATTTGAAAATATTCCTTTTTCCACTATAGGCGTCTTAGCTCCCTGATGTCCAATTGCATTTTCTATAGAAAGGGTGTCTCAGAAGTGCTCAATCAAAAGTAAGGTTCAACTCTGTTAGATGAATGCAGAGAACAGAAAGAAGTTTCACAGAATGCTTCTGTGTAGTTTGTATTTGAAGGTATTACTTTTTCCGCTATAGGCCTCTTAGCGCTCCGAAGGTCCACTTGCATTTTCTACAGAAAGAGTGTTTCAGAACTTCTCAATCAAAAGTAAGGTTCAACTCCGTTAGTTGAGTGCACAGAACAGAGAGAAGTTTCACAGATAACTTCTGTGTAGTTTTTATGTACACTTTTTCCTTTTTCCACTATAGTCCTCTTAGTGCCCTGAATGTCCACTTGTATTTCCTACAGAAAGAGTGTTTCAGAACTGCTCAATCAAAACTGAGGTTCAACTCTGTTAGTTGAATGCACAGAACAGTAAGAAGTTTCACAGATTCCTTCTGTGTGGTTTTTATTTGAGGATATTCCTTTTCCCACTATAGGCCTCTCAGCGCCCTGAATGTCCACTTGCATTTTCTACAGAAAGAGTGTTTCAGAACTGCTCAATAAAAACTACCGTTCAACTATGTTAGTTCAATGAACAGAACAGTAAGAAGTTTCGCAAATTGCTTCTGTGCAGATTTAATTTGAAAATATTCCTTTTTCCACTATAGGCGTCTTAGCTCCCTGATGTCCAATTGCATTTTCTATAGAAAGGGTGTCTCAGAAGTGCTCAATCAAAAGTAAGGTTCAACTCTGTTAGATGAATGCAGAGAACAGAAAGAAGTTTCACAGAATGCTTCTGTGTAGTTTGTATTTGAAGGTATTACTTTTTCCGCTATAGGCCTCTTAGCGCTCCGAAGGTCCACTTGCATTTTCTACAGAAAGAGTGTTTCAGAACTTCTCAATCAAAAGTAAGGTTCAACTCCGTTAGTTGAGTGCACAGAACAGAGAGAAGTTTCACAGATATCTTCTGTGTAGTTTTTATGTACACTTTTTCCTTTTTCCACTATAGTCCTCTTAGTGCCATGAATGTCCACTTGTATTTTCTACAGAAAGAGTGTTTCAGAACTGCTCAATCAAAACTGAGGTTCAACTCTGTTAGTTGAATGCACAGAACAGTAAGAAGTTTCACAGATTTCTTCTGTGCAGTTTTTATTTGAAAATATTCCTTTTCCACTATAGGCCTCTTAGCGCCCTGAATGTCCAATTGCATTTTCTACAGAAAGAGAGTTTCAGAACTGCTCAATCAAAAGTAAGGTTAAACCCTGTTAGTTGAATCCACAGAACAGAAAGAAGTTTCACAGATTGCTTCTGTGTAGTTTTTGTTTGAAGATATTCCTTTTTCTACAATGGGCCTCTTAGAGCCATAAATGTCTACTTGCCTTTTCTACAGAAAGCGTGTTTCAGAACTGTGCAATCAAAACTAAGTTTCAACTCTGTTAGTTGAATGCACAGAACAGAGAGAAGTTTCATAGATATCTTCTGTGTTGTTTTTATTTGAACTTATTCCTTTTTCTACTATATGCCTCTTAGCGCCCTGAATGTCCACTTCTATTTTCTACAGAAAGAGTGTTTCAGAACTGCTCAATCAAAACTAAGATTCAACTCTGTTAGTTGAATGCACAGAACAGAAAGAAGTTTCACAGATTGATTCTTTGTAGTTTTTGTTTGAAGATATTCCCTTTTCCACTATAGGCCCCTTATCGCCATGAATGTCCACTTGCATTTTCTACAGAAAGAGTGTTTCAGAACTGTTCAATCAAAATTAAGGTTCAACTGTGTTAGTTTAAAGAACAGAACCGTAAGAAGTTTCACAGATTCCTTCTGTGTAGTTTTTATTTGAAGGTATTACTTTTTCCACCATAGGCCTCTTAGCGCCCTAAATGTCCACTTGCATTTTCTACAGAAAGGGTGTTTCAGAACTCCTCAATCAAAAGTAAGGTTGAACTCTGTTAATTGAATGCACAGAACTGTAAGAAGTTTCACAGATAGCTTCTTTGTAGTTTTTATTTGAACATATACCTTTTTCAGCTATACGCCTCATAGCGCCCTGAATGTTCACTTGCATTTTCTGCAGAAAGAGTGTTTCATAACTGCTCAATATAAACTAAGGTTCAACTCTGTTAGTTGAATGCACAGAACAGTAAGAAGTTTCACAGATTGCTTCTGTGTAGTTTTTATTTGAACAGATTCATTTTTCTGCTATAGGCCTCTTAGCGCCCTGAATGTTAACTTGCATTTTCTACAGAAAGAGTGTTTCAGAACTGCTCAATAATAACTAAGGTTCAACTCTGTTAGTTGAATGCACAGAACAGTAAGGAGTTTCACAGATTGCTTCTGTGTGGTTTTTACATGAAGATATTCCTTTTCCCACTATAGGCCTCTCAGCGCCCTGAATGTCCACTTGCATTTTCTACAGAAAGAGTGTTTCAGAATTGCCCAATAAAAACTACCGTTCAACTATGTTAGTTGAATGCACAGAACAGTAAGATCTTTCGCAGATTGCTTCTGTGCAGTTTTTATTTGAAAATATTCCTTTTTCCACTATAGGCCTCTTAGCTCTCTGAATGTCCAATTGCATTTTCTATAGAAAGGGTGTTTCAGAAGTGCTCAATCAAAAGTAAGGTTCAACTCTGTTAGATGAATGCAAAGAACAGAAACAAATTTCACAGAATGTTTCTGTGTAGTTTGTATTTGAAGGTATTACTTTTTCCGCTATAGGCCTCTTAGCGATCCGAAGTTCCACATGCATTTTCTACAGAAAGAGTGTTTCAGAACTTCTCAATCAAATGTAAGGTTCAACTCCGTTAGTTGAATGCACAGAACAGAGAGAAGTTTCACAGATAGATTCTGTGTATTTTTTATGTGAACTTTTTTAGTTTTCCACTATAGTCCTCTTAGCGCCCTGAATGTCCACTTGTATTTTCTACAGAAAGAGTGTTTCAGAACTGCTCTATCAAAACTGAGGTTCAACACTGTTAGTTGAATGCACAGAACAGTAAGAAGTTTCACAGATTTCTTCTGTGCAGTTTTTATTTGAAAATATTCCTTTTCCACTATAGGCCTCTTAGCGCCCTGAATGTCCAATTGCATTTTCTACAGAAAGAGTGTTTCAGAACTGCTCAATCAAAAGTAAGGTTAAACTATGTTAGTTGAATGCACAGAACAGTAAGAAGTTTCAGAGATTGCTTCTGTGTGGTTTTTATTTGAAGATATTCCTTTTCCCACTATAGGCCTCTCAGCGCCCTGAATGTCCACTTGCATTTTCTACAGAAAGAGTGTTTCAGAACTGCTCAATAAAAACTACCGTTCAACTATGTTAGTTGAATGCACAGAACAGTAAGAAGTTTCGCAGATTGCTTCTGTGCAGTTTTTATTTGAAAATATTCCTTTTTCCAGTATAGGCCTCTGAGCTCTCTGAATGTCCAATTGCATTTTCTATAGAAAGGGTGTTTCAGAAGTGCTCAATCAAAAGTAAGGTTCAACTCTGTTAGATGAATGCAAAGAACAGAAAGAAGTTTCACAGAGTGCTTCTGTGTAGTTTGTATTTGAAGGTATTACTTTTTCCGCTATAGGCCTCTTAGCGCTCCGAAGGTCCACTTGCATTTTCTACAGAAAGAGTGTTTCAGAACTTCTCAATCAAAAGTAAGGTTCAACTCCGTTAGTTGAATGCACAGAACAGAGAGAAGTTTCACAGATAACTTCTGTGTAGTTTTTATGTACACTTTTTCCTTTTTCCACTATAGTCCTCTTAGTGCCCTGAATGTCCACTTGTATTTTCTACAGAAAGAGTGTTTCAGAACTGCTCAATAAAAACTGAGGTTCAACTATGTTAGTTGAATGCACAGAACAGTAAGAAGTTTCACAGATTTCTTCTGTGCAGTTTTTATTTGAAAATATTCCTTTTCCACTATAGGCCTCTTAGCGCCCTGAATGTCCAATTGCATTTTCTACACAAAGAGGGTTTCAGAACTGCTCAATCAAAAGTAAGGTTAAACTCTGTTAGTTGAATGCACAGAACAGAAAGAAGTTTCACAGATTGCTTCTGTGAGGTTTTTGTTTGAAGATATTAGCTTTTCCACTATAGGCCTCTTAGCGCCCTAAATGTTCATTAGCATTTTCTGCAGAAAGAGTGTTTCATAACTGCTCAATATAAACCAAGGTTCAACTCTGTTAGTTGAATGCACAGAACAGTAAGAAGTTTCACAGATTACTTCTGTGCAGTTTTTATTTGAAAATATTCCTTTTCCACTATAGGCCTCTTAGCACCCTGAATGTCCACTTGTATTTTCTACAGAAAGAGTGTTTCAGAACTGCTCAATCAAAACTAAGGTTCAACTCTGTTAGTTGAATGCACAGAACAGAAAGAAGTTTCACAGATTGCTTCTTTGTAGTTTTTGTATGAAGATATTCCCTTTTCCACTATAGGCCACTTAGCGCCATGAATGTCCACTTGCATTTTCTACAGAAAGAGTGTTTCAGAACTGATCAATCAAAATTAAGGTTCAACTGTGTTAGTTTAAAGAACGGAACCGTAAGAAGTTTCACAGATTGCTTCTGTGTAGTTTGTAATTGAAGGTATTACTTTTTCCACCATAGGCCTCTTAGCGCCCCGAATGTCCACTTGCATTTTCTACAGAAAGGGTGTTTCAGAACTGCTCAATCAAAAGTAAGGTTGAACTCTGTTATTTGAATGCACAGAACTGTAAGAAGTTTCACAGATAGCTTCTTTGTAGTTTTTATTTGAACATATAACTTTTTCAACTATAGGCCTCTCAGCGCCCAGAATGTCCACTTGCATTTTCTACAGAAAGAGTGTTTCAGAACTGCTCAATAAATCTACCGTTCAACTATGTTAGTTGAATGCACAGAACAGTAAGAAGTTTCGCAGATTGCTTCTGTGCAGTTTTTATTTGAAAATATTCCTTTTTCCACTATAGGTCTCTTAGCTCCCTGAATGTCCAATTGCATTTTCTATAGAAAGGGTGTTTCAGAAGTGCACAATCAAAAGTAAGGTTCAACTCTGTTAGATGAATGCAAAGAAGAGAAAGAAGTTTCACAGAATGCTTCTGTGTAGTTTGTATTTGAAGGTATTACTTTTTCCGCTATAGGCCTCTTAGCGCTCCGAAGGTCCACTTGCATTTTCTACAGAAAGAGAGTTTCAGAACTTCTCAATCAAAAGTAAGGTTCAACTCCGTTAGTTGAATGCACAGAACAGAGAGAAGTTTCACAGATTGCTTCTGTGTAGTTTTTATGTGAACTTTTTCCTTTTTCCGCTATAGTCCTCTTAGCGCCCTGAATGTCCACTTGTATTTTCTACAGAAAGAGTGTTTCAGGACTGCTCCATCAAAACTGAGGTTCACCTCTGTTAGTTGAATGCACAGAACAGAAAGAAGTTTCACAGATTTCTTCTGTGCAGTATTTATTTGAAAATATTCCTTTTCCACTATAGGAGTCTTAGGGCCCTGAATGTCCAATTGCCGCCCTGAATGTCCACTTCCATTTTCTACAGAAAGAGTGTTTCAGAACTGCTCAATAAAAACTACCGTTCAACTATGTTAGTTGAATGCACAGAACAGTAAGAAGTTTCGCAGATTGCTTCTGTGCAGTTTTTATTTGAAAATATTCCTTTTTCTACTATAGGCCTCTTAGCTCCCTGAATGTCCAACTGCATTTTCTATAGAAAGGGTGTTTCAGAAGTGCTCAATCAAAAGTAAGGTTCAACTCTGTTAGATGAATGCAAAGAACAGAAAGAAGTTTCACAGAATGCTTCTGTGTAGTTTGTATTTGAAGGTATTACTTTTTCCGCTGTAGGCCTCTTAGCGCCCTGAATGTTCACTTGCATTTTCTACAGAAAGAGTGTTTCAGAACTGCTCAATAATAACTAAGGTTCAACTCTGTTAGTTGAATGCACAGAACAGTAAGAAGTTTCACAGATTGCTTCTGTGTGGTTTTTAATTGAAGATATTCCTTTTCCTACTATAGGCCTCTCAGCGCCCTGAATGTTCTCTTGCATTTTCTACAGAAAGAGTGTTTCAGAACTGCTCAATAGAAACTACCGTTCAACTATATTAGTTGAATGCACAGAACAGTAAGTAGTTTCGCAAATTGCTTCTGTGCAGTTTTGATTTGAAAATATTCCTTTTTCCACTATAGGCCTCTTAGCTCGCTGAATGTCCAATTGCATTTTCTATAGAAAGGGTGTTTCAGAAGTGCTCAGTCAAAAATAAGTTTCAACTCTGTTAGATGATTGCAAAGAACTGAAAGAAGTTTCACAGAATGCTTCTGTGTAGTTTGTATTTGAAGGTGTTACTTTTTCCGCTACAGGCCTCTTAGCGCTCCGAAGGTCTACTTGCATTTTCTACAGAAAGAGTGTTTCAGAACTTCTCAATCAAAAGTAAGGTTCAACTCCGTTAGTTGAATGCACAGAACAGAGAGAAGTGTCACAGATAGCTTCTGTGTAGTTTTTATGTGAACTTTTTCCTTTTTCCACTATAGTCCTCTTAGCGCCCTGAATGTCCACTTTTATTTTCTACAAAAAGAGTGTTTCAGAACTGCACAATCAAAACTGAGGTTCAAATCTGTTAGTTGAATGCACAGAACAGTAAGAAGTTTCATAGATTTCTTCTGTGCAGTTTTTATTTGAAAATATTCCTTTTCCACTGTAGGCCTCTTAGCGCCCTGAATGTCCAATTCCATTTTGTACAGAAAGTGTGTTTCAGAACTTCTCAATCAAAAGTAAGTTTCAACTCCGTTAGTTGAATGCACAGAACAGAGAGAAGATTCACAGATAGCTTCTGTGTAGTTTTTTTGTGAACTTTTTCCTTTTTCCACTATAGTCCTCTTAGCGCCCTGAATGTCCACTTGTATTTTCTACAGAAACAGTGTTTCAGAACTGCTCAATCAAAACTGAGGTTCAACTCTGTTAGTTGAATTCACAGAACAGCAAGAAGTTTCACAGAATGCTTCTGTGTAGTTTTTGTTTGAAGATATTCCTTTTTCTACTATGGGCCTCTTAGCGCCATGAATGTCCACTTGCATTTTCTACAGAAAGAGTGTTTCAGAACTGCTCAATCAAAACTAAGGTTCAACTCTGTTAGTTGAATGCACAGAACAGAGAGAAGTTTCACAGATATCTTCTGTGTAGTTTTTATTTGAACTTATTCCTTTTTCCACTATAGGCCTCTTAGCGCCCTGAATGTCCACTTGTATTTTCTACAGAAAGAGTGTTTCAGAACTGCTCAATCAAAACTAAGGTTCAACTCTGTTAGTTGAATGCACAGAACAGAAAGAAGTTTCACAGATTGCTTCTTTGTAGTTTTTGTTTGAAAATATTCCCTTTTCCACTATAGGCCTCTTAGCGCCATGAATGTCCACATGCATTTACTACAGAAAGAGTGTTTCAGAACTGTTCAATCAAAATTAAGGTTCAACTGTGTTAGTTTAAAGAACAGAACCGTATGTAGTTTCACAGATTGCTTCTGTGTAGTTTTTATCTGAAGGTATTCCTTTTTCCACCATAGGCCTCTTAGCGCCGTGAATGTTCAATTGCATTTTATACAGAAAGAGTGTTTCAGAACTGCTCAATGAAAAGTAAGGTTAAACTCTGTTATTTGAATGCACAGAACAGTAAGAAGTTTCACTGATTGCTTCTGTGTGGTTTTTATTTGAAGATATTCCTTTTCCCACTATAGGCCTCTCAGCGCCCTGAATGTTCACATGCATTTTCTACAGAAAGAGTGTTTCAGAACTGCTCAATAAAAACTACCGTTCAACTATGTTAGTTGAATGCACAGAACAGTAAGAAGTTTCGCAGATTGCTTCTGTGCAGTTTTTATTTGAAAATATTCCTTTTTCCACTATAGGCCTCTTACCTCCCTGAATGTCCAATTGCATTTTCTATAGAAAGGGTGTTTCAGAAGTGCTCAATCAAAAGTAAGTTTCAACTCTGTTAGATGAATGCAAAGAACAGAAAGAAGTTTCACAGAATGCTTTTGTGTAGTTTGTATTTGAACTTATTACTTTTTCCGCTATAGGCCTCTTAGCGCTCCGAAGGTCCACTTGCATTTTCTACAGAAAGAGTGTTTCAGAACTTCTCAATCAAAAGTAAGGTTCAACTCCGTTAGTTGAATGCACAGAACAGAGAGAAGTTTCACAGATAGCTTCTGTGTAGTTTTTATGTGAACTTTTTCCTTTTTCCACTATAGTCCGCTTAGCGCCCTGAATTTCCACTTGTATTATCTACAGAAAGAGTGTTTCAGAACTGCTCAATCAAAACTAAGGTTCAAATCTGTTAGTTGAATGCACAGAACAGAGAGAAGTTTCACAGATATCTTCTGTGTAGTTTTTATTTGAACTTATTCCTTTTTCCACTATAGGCCTCTTAGCGCCCTGAATGTCCACTTGTATTTTCTACAGAAAGAGTGTTTCAGAACTGCTCAATCAAAACTAAGGTTCAACACTGTTAGTTGAATGCACAGAACAGTAAGAAGTTTCACAGATTTCTTCTGTGCAGTTTCTATTTGAAAATATACCTTTTCCACTATAGGAATCTTAGCCCCCTGTATGTGCACTTGTATTTTCTACAGAAAGAGTGTTTCAGAACTGCTCAATCAAAAGTAAGGTTCAAATATGTTAGTTGAATGCACAGAACAGAAAGTAGTTTCACAGATTGCTTCTGTGTAGTTTTTGTTTGAAGATATTCCTTTTTCTTCTATGGGCCTCTTAGCGCCATGAATGTCCACTTGCATTTTCTACAGAAAGAGTGTTTCATAACTGCTCAATCAAAACTAAGGTTCAACTCTGTTAATTGAATGCACAGAACAGAGAGAAGTTTCACAGATATCTTCTGTGTAGTTTTTATTTGAACTTATTCCTTTTTCCACAATAGGCCTCTTAGCGCCCTGAATGTCCAATTGTATTTTATACAGAAAGAGTGTTTCAGAACTGCTCAATCAAAACTAAGGTTCAACTCTGTTAGTTGAATGCACAGAACAGAAAGAAGTTTCACAGATTGCTTCATTGTAGTTTTTATTTGAAGGTATTACTTTTTCCGCTATAGGCCTCTTAGCGCTCCGAATGTCCACTTGCATTTTCTACAGAAAGAGTGTTTCAGAACTGTTCAATCAAAATTAAGTTTCAACTGTGTTAGTTTAAAGAACAGAACCGTAAGAAGTTTCACAGATTGCTTCTGTGTAGTTTTTATTTGAAGGTATTCCTTTTTCCACCATAGGCCTCTTAGCGCCCTGAATGTCCACTTGCATTTTCTACAGAAAGGGTGTTTCAGAACTGCTCAATCAAAAGTAAGGTTGAACTCTGTTAGTTGAATGCACAGAACTGTAAGAAGTTTCACAGATAGCTTCTTTGTAGTTTTTATTTGAACATATACCTTTTTCAACTATAGGCCTCTTAGCGCCCTGAATGTTCACTTGCATTTTCTGCAGAAAGTGTGTTTCATAACTGCTCAATATAAACTAAGGTTCAACTCTGTTAGTTGAATGCACAGAACAGTAAAAAGTTTCACAGATTGCTTCTGTGTAGTTTTTATTTGAACATATTCATTTTTCCGCTATAGGACTCTTAGCGCCCTGAATGTTCACTTGCATTTTCTACAGAAAGAGTGTTTCAGAACTGCTCAATAATAACTAAGGTTCAACTCGGTTAGTTGAATGCACAGAACAGTAAGAAGTTTCACAGATTGCTTCTGTGTGGTTTTTATTTGAAGATATTCCTTTTCCCACTATAGGCCTCTCAGCGCCCTGAATGTCCACTTGCATTTTCTACAGAAAGAGTGTTTCAGAACTGCTCAATAAAAACTACCGTTCAACTATGTTAGTTGAATGAACAGAACAGTAAGAAGTTTCGCAGATTGCTTCTGTGCAGTTTTTATTTGAAAATATTCCTTTTTCCACTATAGGCCTCTTAGCTCCCTGAATGTCCAATTGCATTTCTGTAGAAAGGGTGTTCGAAGTGCTCAATCAAAAGTAAGGTTCAACTCTGTTAGATGAATGCAAAGAACAGAAAGAAATTTCACAGAATGCTTCTGTGAAGTTTGTATTTGAAGGTATTACTTTTTCTGCTGTAGGCCTCTTAGCGCTCCGAAGGTCCACTTGCATTTTCTACAGAAAGAGTGTTTCAGAACTTCTCAATCAAAAGTAAGGTTAAATCCGTTAGTTGAATGCAAGAACAGAGAGAAGTTTCACAGATAGCTTCTGTGTAGTTTTTATGTGAACTTTTTCCTTTTTCCACTATAGTACTCTTAGCGCCCTGAATGTCCACTTGTATTTTCTACAGAAAGAGGGTTTCAGAACTGCTCAATCAAAACTGAGGTTCAACTCTGTTAGCTGAATGCACAGAACAGTAAGAAGTTTCACAGATTTCTTCTGTGCAGTTTTTATTTGAAAATATTCCTTTTCCACTATAGGCCTCTTAGCGCCCTGAATGTCCAATTGCATTTTCTACAGAAAGAGGGTTTCAGAACTGCTCAATCAAAAGTAAGGTTCAACTCTGTTAGTTGAATGCACAGAAGAGAAAGAAATTTCACAGATTGCTTCTGTGTAGTTTTTATTTGAACTTATTCCTTTTTCCACTGAAGGCCTCTAAGCGCCCTGAATGTCCACTTGTATTTTCTACAGAAAGAGTGTTTCAGAACTGCTCAATAAAATCTACCGTTCAACTAAGTTAGTTGAATGCACATAACAGTAAGAAGTTTCACAGATTGCTTCTGTGTTGTTTTTATTTGAAGATATTCCTTTTCCCACTATAGGCCTCTCAGCGCCCTGAATGTCCACTTGCAATTTCTACAGAAAGAGTGTTTCAGAACTGCTCAATAAAAACTACCGTTCAAATATGTTAGTTGAATGCACAGAACAGTAAGAAGTTTCACAGATTTCTTCTGTGCAGTTTTTATTTGAAAATATTCCTTTTTCCACTAGAGGCCTCTTAGCTCCCTGAATGTCCAATTGCATTTTCTATGGAAAGGGTGTTTTAGAAGTGCTCAATCAAAAGTAAGGTTCATCTCTGTTAGATGAAAGCAAACAACAGAAAGAAGTTTCACAGAATGCTTCTCTGTAGTTTGTATTTGAAGGTATTACTTTTTCCGCTATAGGCCTCTTATCGCTCCGAATGTCCACTTGCATTTTGTACAGAAAGAGTGTTTCAGAACTTCTCAATCAAAAGTAAGGTTCAACCCCGTTAGTTGAATGCACAGAACAGAGAGAGGTTTCACAGATTGCTTCTTTTTAGTTTTTGTTTGAAAAATTGCCTTTTCCACTATAGGCCTCTTAGCGCAATGAATGTCCACTTGCATTTTCTACAGAAAGAGTGTTTCAGAACTGTTCAATCAAAATTAAGGTTCAACTGTGTTAGTTTAAAGAACAGAACCGTAAGAACTTTCACAGATTGCTTCTGTGTAGTTTTTATTTGAAGGTATTCCTTTTTCCACCATAGGCCTCTTAGCGCTCTGAATGTCCACTTGCATTTTCTACAGAAAGGGTGTTTCAGAACTGCTCAATCAAAAGTAAGGTTGAACTCTGTTAGTTGAATGCACAGAACTGTAAGAAGTTTCACAGATTGCTTCTTTGTAGTTTTTATTTGAACATATACCTTTTTCAACTATAGGCCTCTTAGCGCCCTGAATATTCACTTGCATTTTCTGCAGAAAGGGTGTTTCATAACTGCTCAATATAAACTAAGGTTCAACTCTTTTAGTTGAATGCACAGAACAGTAAGAAGTTTCACAGATAGCTTCCGTGTAGTTTTTATGTCAACTTTTTCCTTTTTCCACTATAGTCCTCTTAGCGCCCTGAATATCCACTTGTGTTTTCTACAGAAAGAGTGTTTCAGAACTGCTCAATCAAAACTGAGGTTCAACTCTGTTAGTTGAATGCACAGAACAGAAAGAAGTTTCACAGAATGCTTCTGTGTAGTTTTTATTTGAAGATATTACTTTTTCCGCTATAGGCCTCTTAGCGCTCCGAAGGTCCACTTGCATTTTCTACAGAAAGAGTGCTTCAGAACTGCTCAATCAAAAGTAAGGTACAACTCTGTTAGTTGAATGCACAGAACAGAAAGAAGTTTCACAGATTGCTTCTGTGTAGTTTTTGTTTGAAGATACTCCTTTTTCTACTATGGGCGTCTTAGCGCCATGAATGTCCACTTGCATTTTCTACAGAAAGAGTGTTTCAGAACTGTTCAATCAAAATTAAGGTTCAACTGTGTTAGTTTAAAGAACAGAACCGTAAGAAGTTTCACAGATTACTTCTGTATAGTTTTTTTTGAAGGTATTCCTTTTTCCACCATAGGCCTCTTAGCGCCCTGAATGTCCACATGCATTTTCTACAGAAAGCGTGTTCCAGAACTGCTCAATCAAAAGTAAGGTTGAACTCTGTTAGTTGAATGCACAGAACAGTAAGAAGTTTCACAGATTGCTTCTGTGTAGTTTTTATTTGAACATATTCAATTTTCCGCTATAGGCCTCTTAGCGCCCTGAATGTTCACTTGCATTTTCTACAGAAAGAGTGTTTCAGAACTGCTCAATAATAACTAAGGTTCAACTCTGATAGTTGAATGCACAGAACAGTAAGAAGTTTCACAGATTACTTCTGTGTGGTTTTTATTTGAAGTTATTCCTTTTCCCACTATAGGCCTCTCAGCGCCCTGAATGTCCACTTGCATTTTCTACAGAAAGAGTGTTTCAGAACTGCTCAATAAAAACTACCCTTCAACTATGTTAGTTGAATGCACAGAACAGTAAGAAGTTTCGCAGATTGCTTCTGTGCAGTTATTATTTGAAAATATTCCTTTTTCCAATATAGGCCTCTTAGCTCCCAGAATGTCCTATTGCATTATCTATAGAAAGGGTGTTTCCGAAGTGCTCAACCAAAAGATAGCTTCAACTCTGTTAGATGAATGCAAAGAACAGAAAGAAGTTTCACAGAATGCTTCTGTGTAGTTTGTATTTGAAGGTATTACTTTTTCCGCTATAGGCCTCTTAGCGCTCCGAAGGTCCACTTGCATTTTCTACAGAAAGAGTGTTTCAGAACTTCTCAATCAAATGTAAGGTTCAACTCAGTTAGTTGAATGCACAGAACAGAGAGAAGTTTCACAGATAGCTTCTGTGTAGTTTTTATGTGAACTTTTTCCTTTTTCCACTATAGTCCTATTAGCGCCCTGAATGTGCACTTGTATTTTCTACAGAAAGAGTGTTTCAGAACTTCTCAATCAAAACTGAGGTTCAACTCTGTTAGCTGAATGCACAGAACAGTAAGAAGTTTCACAGATTTCTTCTGTGCAGTTTTTATTTGAGAATATTCCTTTTCCACTATAGGCCTCTTAGCGCCCTGAATGTCCAATTGCATTTTCTACAGAAAGAGTGTTTCAGAACTGCTCAATAAAAAGTAAGGTTAAACTCTGTTAGTTGAAGGCACAGAACAGAAAAAAGTTTCACAGATTGCTTCTGTGTAGTTTTTGTTTGAAGATATTCCTTTTTCTACTATGGGCCTCTTAGCGCCATGAATGTCCACTTGCATTTCCTACAGAAAGTGAGTTTCAGAACTGCTCAATCAAAACTAAGTTTCAACTCTGTTAGTTGAATGTACAGAACAGAGAGAAGTTTCACAGATATCTTCCGTGTAGTTTTTATTTGAACTTATTCCTTTTACCACTATAGGCCTCTTAGAGCCCTGAATGTCCACTTGTGTTTTCTGGAGAAAGAGTGTTTCAGAACTGTTCGATAAAAATTTAGGTTCAACTGTGTTAGTTTAAAGAACAGAACCGTAAGAAGTTTCACAGATTGCTTCTCTGTAGTTTTTATTTGAAGGTATTCCTTTTTCCACCATAGTCTTCTTAGCGCCCTGATTGTCCACTTTATTTTCTACAGAAAGAGTGTTTCAGAACTGGTCAATCAAAACTAAGGTTCAACTCTGTTATTTGAATGCACAGAACAGAAAGAAGTTTCACAGATTGCTTCTTTGTAGTTTTTGATTGAAGATATTCCCTTTTCCACTATCGGCGACTTAGCGCCATGAATGTCCACTTGCATTTTCTACAGAAAGAGTGTTTCAGAACTGTTCAATCAAAATTAAGGTTGAACTCTGTTAGTTGAATGCACACAACTGTAAGGAGTTTCACAGATAGCTTCTTTGTAGTTTTTATTTGAACATATACCTTTTTCAACTATAGGCCTCTTAGCGCCCTGAATGTTCACTTGCATTTTCTGCAGAAAGAGTGTTTCATAACTGCTCAATATAAACTAAGGTTCAACTCTGTTAGTTGAAGGCACAGAACAGTAAAAAGTTTCACAGATTGCTTCTGTGTAGTTTTTATTTGAACATATTCATTTTTCCGCTATAGGACTCTTAGCGCCCTGAATGTTCACTTGCATTTTCTACAGAAAGAGTGTTTCAGAACTGCTCAATAATAACTAAGGTTCAACTCGGTTAGTTGAATGCACAGAACAGTAAGAAGCTTCACAGATTGCTTCTGTGTGGTTTTTATTTGAAGATATTCCTTTTCCCACTATAGGCCTCTCAGCGCCCTGAATGTCCACTTGCATATTCTACAGAAAGAGTGTTTCAGAACTGCTCAATAAAAACTACCGTTCAACTATGTTAGTTGAATGAACAGAACAGTAAGAAGTTTCGCAGATTGCTTCTGTGCAGTTTTTATTTGAAAATATTCCTTTTTCCACTATAGGCCTCTTAGCTCCCTGAATGTCCAATTGCATTTTCTATAGAAAGGGTGTTTCAGAAGTGCTCAATCAAAAGTAAGGTTCAACTCTGTTAGATGAATGCAAAGAACAGAAAGAAATTTCACAGAATGCTTCTGTGAAGTTTGTATTTGAAGGTATTACTTTTTCCGCTATAGGCCTCTTAGCGCTCCGAAGGTCCACTTGCATTTTCTACAGAAAGAGTGTTTCAGAACTGCTCAATCAAAAGTAAGGTTCAACTCTGTTAGTTGAATGCACAGAACAGAAAGAAGTTTCACAGATTGCTTCTGTGTAGTTTTTGTTTGAAGATATTCCTGTTTCTACTATGGGCCTCTTAGCGCCATGAATGTCCACTTGCATTTTCTACAGAAAGAGTGTTTCATAACTGCTCAATCAAAACTAAGGTTCAACACTGTTAGTTGAATGCACAGAACAGAGAGAAGTTTCACAGATGTCTTCTGTGTAGTTTTTATTTGAACTTATTCCTTTTTCCACTATAGGACTCTTAGCGCCCTGAATGTCCACTTTTGTTTTCTGCAGAAAGAGTGTTTCAGAACTGCTCAGTCAAAACTAAGGTTCAACTGTGTTAGTTGAATGCACAGAACAGAAAGAAGTTTTACAGATTGCTTCTTTGTAGTTTTTGTTTGAAGATATTCCCTTTTCCGCTATAGGCCTCTTAGCGCCATGAATGTCCACTTGCATTTTCTACAGAAAGAGTGTTTCAGAACTGTTCAATCAAAATTAAGGTTCAACTGTGTTAGTTTAAAGGACAGCATTAGGAGATACACCTAATGCTAAATGATGAGTTAATGGGTGCAGGAAATCAACATGGCATATGGATACATATGTAACAAACCTTCACATTGTGCACATGTACCCTAAAACCCTAAAGTATAATAATAAAAAAAAAGAAAAAGAAGAAAAAAAAAATAAAAAATACAGAACAGAACCGTAAGAAGTTTCACAGATTGCTTCTGTGTAATTTTAATTTGAAGGTATTCCTTTTTCCACCATAGGCCTCTTAGCGCCCTGAATGTCCACTTGCATTTTCTACAAAAAGGGTGTTTCAGGACTGCTCAATAAAAAGTAAGGTTGAACTCTGTTAGTTGGATGCACAGAACAGGAAGAAGTCTCACAGATTGCTTCTGTGTGGTTTTTATTTGTAGATATTCCTTTTCCCACTATAGGCCTCTCAGCGCCCTGAATGTCCGCTTGCATTTTCTACAGAAAGAGTGTTTCAGAACTGCTCAATAATAAGTACCGTTCAACTATGTTAGTTGAATGCACAGAACTGAGAGAAGTTTCACAGATATCTTCTGTGTAGTTTTTATTTGAACTTATTCCTTTTTCCACTATAGGCCTCTTAGCGCCCTGAATGTCCACTTGTAATTTCTACAGCAAGAGTGTTTCAGAACTGCTCAATCAAAACTAAGGTTCAACTCTGTGAGTTGAATGCACAGAACAGAAAGAAGTTTCACAGATTGCTTCTTAGTAGTTTTTGTTTGAAGATATTCCCTTTTCCACTATAGGCCTCATAGCGCCATGAATGTCCACTTTCATTTTCTACAGAAAGAGTGTTTCAGAACTGTTCAATCAAAATTAAGGTTCAACTGTGTTAGTTTAAAGAACAGAACTGTAAGAAGTTTCACAGATTGCTTCTGTGTAGTTTTTATTTGAAGGTATTGCTTTTTCCACCATAGGCCTTTTAGCGCCCTGAATTTCCACTTGCATTTTCTACAGAAAGGGTGTTTCAGAACTGCTCAATCAAAAGTAGGGTTGAACTCTGTTAGTTGAATGCACAGAACTGTAAGAAGTTTCACAGATAGCTTCTTTGTTGTTTTTATTTGAACATATACCTTTTTCAACTATTGGCCTCTTAGTGCCCTGAATGTTCACTTGCATTTTCTGCAGAAAGAGTGTTTCATAACTGCTCAATATAAACTAAGGTTCAACTCTGTTAGTTGAATGCACAGAACAGTAAGAAGTTTCACAGATTCCTTCTGTGTGGTTTTTATTTGAGGATATTCCTTTTCCCACTATAGGCCTCTCAGCGCCCTGAATGTCCACTTGCATTTTCTACAGAAAGAGTGTTTCAGAACTGCTCAATAAAAACTACCGTTCAGCTAAGTTAGTTCAATGGACAGAACAGTAAGAAGTTTCGCAGATTGCTTCTGTGCAGTTTTAATTTGAAAATATTCCTTTTTCCACTATAGGCGTCTTAGCTCCCTGATGTCCAATTGCATTTTCTATAGAAAGGGTGTTTCAGAAGTGCTCAATCAAAAGTAAGGTTCAACTCTGTTAGATGAATGCAGAGAACAGAAAGAAGTTTCACAGAATTCTTCTGTGTAGTTTGTATTTGAAGGTATTACTTTTTCCGCTATAGGCCTCTTAGCGCTCCGAATGTCCACTTGCATTTTCTACAGAAAGAGTGTTTCAGAACTGCTCAATAAAAACTACCGTTCAAATATGTTAGTTGAATGCACAGAACAGTAAGAAGTTTCACAGATTTCTTCTGTGCAGTTTTTATTTGAAAATATTCCTTTTCCACTATAGGCCTCTTAGCGCCCTGAATGTCCAATTGCATTTTCTACAGAAAGAGTGTTTCAGAACTGCTCAATCAAAAGTAAGGTTAAACTCTGTTAGTTGAATGCACAGAACTGAAAGAAGTTTCACAGAATGCTTCTGTGTAGTTTTTATTTGAAGATATTACTTTTTCCGCTGTAGGCCTCTTCGCGCTCCAAATGTCCACATGCATTTTCCACAGAAAGAGTGTTTCAGAACTGCTCAATCAAAAGTAAGGTTCAACTCTGTTAGTTGAATGCACAGAAGAGAAAGAAATTTCACAGATTGCTTCTGTGTAGTTTTTATTTGAACTTATTCCTTTTTCCACTGAAGGCCTCTAAGCGCCCTGAATGTCCACTTGTATTTTCTACAGAAAGAGTGTTTCAGAACTGCTCAATAAAATCTACCGTTCAACTAAGTTAGTTGAATGCACATAACAGTAAGAAGTTTCACAGATTGCTTCTGTTTGGTTTTTATTTGAAGATATTCCTTTTCCCACTATAGGCCTCTCAGCGCCCTGAATGTCCACTTGCAATTTCTACAGAAAGAGTGTTTCAGAACTGCTCAATAAAAACTACCGTTCAAATATGTTAGTTGAATGCACAGAACAGTAAGAAGTTTCACAGATTTCTTCTGTGCAGTTTTTATTTGAAAATATTCCTTTTTCCACTAGAGGCCTCTTAGCTCCCTGAATGTCCAATTGCATTTTCTATGGAAAGGGTGTTTTAGAAGTGCTCAATCAAAAGTAAGGTTCATCTCTGTTAGATGAAAGCAAACAACAGAAAGAAGTTTCACAGAATGCTTCTCTGTAGTTTGTATTTGAAGGTATTACTTTTTCCGCTATAGGCCTCTTATCGCTCCGAATGTCCACTTGCATTTTGTACAGAAAGAGTGTTTCAGAACTTCTCAATCAAAAGTAAGGTTCAACCCCGTTAGTTGAATGCACAGAACAGAGAGAGGTTTCACAGATTGCTTCTTTTTAGTTTTTGTTTGAAAAATTGCCTTTTCCACTATAGGCCTCTTAGCGCAATGAATGTCCACTTGCATTTTCTACAGAAAGAGTGTTTCAGAACTGTTCAATCAAAATTAAGGTTCAACTGTGTTAGTTTAAAGAACAGAACCGTAAGAACTTTCACAGATTGCTTCTGTGTAGTTTTTATTTGAAGGTATTCCTTTTTCCACCATAGGCCTCTTAGCGCTCTGAATGTCCACTTGCATTTTCTACAGAAAGGGTGTTTCAGAACTGCTCAATCAAAAGTAAGGTTGAACTCTGTTAGTTGAATGCACAGAACTGTAAGAAGTTTCACAGATTGCTTCTTTGTAGTTTTTATTTGAACATATACCTTTTTCAACTATAGGCCTCTTAGCGCCCTGAATGTTCACTTGCATTTTCTGCAGAAAGGGTGTTTCATAACTGCTCAATATAAACTAAGGTTCAACTCTTTTAGTTGAATGCACAGAACAGTAAGAAGTTTCACAGATAGCTTCCGTGTAGTTTTTATGTCAACTTTTTCCTTTTTCCACTATAGTCCTCTTAGCGCCCTGAATATCCACTTGTGTTTTCTACAGAAAGAGTGTTTCAGAACTGCTCAATCAAAACTGAGGTTCAACTCTGTTAGTTGAATGCACAGAACAGAAAGAAGTTTCACAGAATGCTTCTGTGTAGTTTTTATTTGAAGATATTACTTTTTCCGCTATAGGCCTCTTAGCGCTCCGAAGGTCCACTTGCATTTTCTACAGAAAGAGTGTTTCAGAACTGCTCAATCAAAAGTAAGGTACAACTCTGTTAGTTGAATGCACAGAACAGAAAGAAGTTTCACAGATTGCTTCTGTGTAGTTTTTGTTTGAAGATACTCCTTTTTCTACTATGGGCGTCTTAGCGCCATGAATGTCCACTTGCATTTTCTACAGAAAGAGTGTTTCAGAACTGTTCAATCAAAATTAAGGTTCAACTGTGTTAGTTTAAAGAACAGAACCGTAAGAAGTTTCACAGATTACTTCTGTATAGTTTTTTTTGAAGGTATTCCTTTTTCCACCATAGGCCTCTTAGCGCCCTGAATGTCCACATGCATTTTCTACAGAAAGCGTGTTCCAGAACTGCTCAATCAAAAGTAAGGTTGAACTCTGTTAGTTGAATGCACAGAACAGTAAGAAGTTTCACAGATTGCTTCTGTGTAGTTTTTATTTGAACATATTCAATTTTCCGCTATAGGCCTCTTAGCGCCCTGAATGTTCACTTGCATTTTCTACAGAAAGAGTGTTTCAGAACTGCTCAATAATAACTAAGGTTCAACTCTGATAGTTGAATGCACAGAACAGTAAGAAGTTTCACAGATTACTTCTGTGTGGTTTTTATTTGAAGTTATTCCTTTTCCCACTATAGGCCTCTCAGCGCCCTGAATGTCCACTTGCATTTTCTACAGAAAGAGTGTTTCAGAACTGCTCAATAAAAACTACCCTTCAACTATGTTAGTTGAATGCACAGAACAGTAAGAAGTTTCGCAGATTGCTTCTGTGCAGTTATTATTTGAAAATATTCCTTTTTCCAATATAGGCCTCTTAGCTCCCAGAATGTCCTATTGCATTATCTATAGAAAGGGTGTTTCCGAAGTGCTCAACCAAAAGATAGCTTCAACTCTGTTAGATGAATGCAAAGAACAGAAAGAAGTTTCACAGAATGCTTCTGTGTAGTTTGTATTTGAAGGTATTACTTTTTCCGCTATAGGCCTCTTAGCGCTCCGAAGGTCCACTTGCATTTTCTACAGAAAGAGTGTTTCAGAACTTCTCAATCAAATGTAAGGTTCAACTCAGTTAGTTGAATGCACAGAACAGAGAGAAGTTTCACAGATAGCTTCTGTGTAGTTTTTATGTGAACTTTTTCCTTTTTCCACTATAGTCCTATTAGCGCCCTGAATGTGCACTTGTATTTTCTACAGAAAGAGTGTTTCAGAACTTCTCAATCAAAACTGAGGTTCAACTCTGTTAGCTGAATGCACAGAACAGTAAGAAGTTTCACAGATTTCTTCTGTGCAGTTTTTATTTGAGAATATTCCTTTTCCACTATAGGCCTCTTAGCGCCCTGAATGTCCAATTGCATTTTCTACAGAAAGAGTGTTTCAGAACTGCTCAATCAACAGTAAGGTTAAACTCTGTTAGTTGAAGGCACAGAACAGAAAGAAGTTTCACAGATTGCTTCTGTGTAGTTTTTGTTTGAAGATATTCCTTTTTCTACTATGGGCCTCTTAGCGCCATGAATGTCCACTTGCATTTCCTACAGAAAGTGAGTTTCAGAACTGCTCAATCAAAACTAAGTTTCAACTCTGTTAGTTGAATGTACAGAACAGAGAGAAGTTTCACAGATATCTTCCGTGTAGTTTTTATTTGAACTTATTCCTTTTACCACTATAGGCCTCTTAGAGCCCTGAATGTCCACTTGTGTTTTCTGGAGAAAGAGTGTTTCAGAACTGTTCGATAAAAATTTAGGTTCAACTGTGTTAGTTTAAAGAACAGAACCGTAAGAAGTTTCACAGATTGCTTCTCTGTAGTTTTTATTTGAAGGTATTCCTTTTTCCACCATAGTCTTCTTAGCGCCCTGATTGTCCACTTTATTTTCTACAGAAAGAGTGTTTCAGAACTGGTCAATCAAAACTAAGGTTCAACTCTGTTATTTGAATGCACAGAACAGAAAGAAGTTTCACAGATTGCTTCTTTGTAGTTTTTGATTGAAGATATTCCCTTTTCCACTATCGGCGACTTAGCGCCATGAATGTCCACTTGCATTTTCTACAGAAAGAGTGTTTCAGAACTGTTCAATCAAAATTAAGGTTGAACTCTGTTAGTTGAATGCACACAACTGTAAGTAGTTTCACAGATAGCTTCTTTGTAGTTTTTATTTGAACATATACCTTTTTCAACTATAGGCCTCTTAGCGCCCTGAAAGTTCACTTGCATTTTCTGCAGAAAGAGTGTTTCATAACTGCTCAATATAAACTAAGGTTCAACTCTGTTAGTTGAAGGCACAGAACAGTAAAAAGTTTCACAGATTGCTTCTGTGTAGTTTTTATTTGAACATATTCATTTTTCCGCTATAGGACTCTTAGCGCCCTGAATGTTCACTTGCATTTTCTACAGAAAGAGTGTTTCAGAACTGCTCAATAATAACTAAGGTTCAACTCGGTTAGTTGAATGCACAGAACAGTAAGAAGCTTCACAGATTGCTTCTGTGTGGTTTTTATTTGAAGATATTCCTTTTCCCACTATAGGCCTCTCAGCGCCCTGAATGTCCACTTGCATATTCTACAGAAAGAGTGTTTCAGAACTGCTCAATAAAAACTACCGTTCAACTATGTTAGTTGAATGAACAGAACAGTAAGAAGTTTCGCAGATTGCTTCTGTGCAGTTTTTATTTGAAAATATTCCTTTTTCCACTATAGGCCTCTTAGCTCCCTGAATGTCCAATTGCATTTTCTATAGAAAGGGTGTTTCAGAAGTGCTCAATCAAAAGTAAGGTTCAACTCTGTTAGATGAATGCAAAGAACAGAAAGAAATTTCACAGAATGCTTCTGTGAAGTTTGTATTTGAAGGTATTACTTTTTCCGCTATAGGCCTCTTAGCGCTCCGAAGGTCCACTTGCATTTTCTACAGAAAGAGTGTTTCAGAACTGCTCAATCAAAAGTAAGGTTCAACTCTGTTAGTTGAATGCACAGAACAGAAAGAAGTTTCACAGATTGCTTCTGTGTAGTTTTTGTTTGAAGATATTCCTGTTTCTACTATGGGCCTCTTAGCGCCATGAATGTCCACTTGCATTTTCTACAGAAAGAGTGTTTCATAACTGCTCAATCAAAACTAAGGTTCAACACTGTTAGTTGAATGCACAGAACAGAGAGAAGTTTCACAGATGTCTTCTGTGTAGTTTTTATTTGAACTTATTCCTTTTTCCACTATAGGACTCTTAGCGCCCTGAATGTCCACTTTTGTTTTCTGCAGAAAGAGTGTTTCAGAACTGCTCAGTCAAAACTAAGGTTCAACTGTGTTAGTTGAATGCACAGAACAGAAAGAAGTTTTACAGATTGCTTCTTTGTAGTTTTTGTTTGAAGATATTCCCTTTTCCGCTATAGGCCTCTTAGCGCCATGAATGTCCACTTGCATTTTCTACAGAAAGAGTGTTTCAGAACTGTTCAATCAAAATTAAGGTTCAACTGTGTTAGTTTAAAGGACAGCATTAGGAGATACACCTAATGCTAAATGATGAGTTAATGGGTGCAGGAAATCAACATGGCATATGGATACATATGTAACAAACCTTCACATTGTGCACATGTACCCTAAAACCCTAAAGTATAATAATAAAAAAAAAAGAAAAAGAAGAAAAAAATAAATAAAAAATACAGAACAGAACCGTAAGAAGTTTCACAGATTGCTTCTGTGTAATTTTAATTTGAAGGTATTCCTTTTTCCACCATAGGCCTCTTAGCGCCCTGAATGTCCACTTGCATTTTCTACAAAAAGGGTGTTTCAGGACTGCTCAATAAAAAGTAAGGTTGAACTCTGTTAGTTGGATGCACAGAACAGGAAGAAGTCTCACAGATTGCTTCTGTGTGGTTTTTATTTGTAGATATTCCTTTTCCCACTATAGGCCTCTCAGCGCCCTGAATGTCCGCTTGCATTTTCTACAGAAAGAGTGTTTCAGAACTGCTCAATAATAAGTACCGTTCAACTATGTTAGTTGAATGCACAGAACTGAGAGAAGTTTCACAGATATCTTCTGTGTAGTTTTTATTTGAACTTATTCCTTTTTCCACTATAGGCCTCTTAGCGCCCTGAATGTCCACTTGTAATTTCTACAGCAAGAGTGTTTCAGAACTGCTCAATCAAAACTAAGGTTCAACTCTGTGAGTTGAATGCACAGAACAGAAAGAAGTTTCACAGATTGCTTCTTAGTAGTTTTTGTTTGAAGATATTCCCTTTTCCACTATAGGCCTCATAGCGCCATGAATGTCCACTTTCATTTTCTACAGAAAGAGTGTTTCAGAACTGTTCAATCAAAATTAAGGTTCAACTGTGTTAGTTTAAAGAACAGAACTGTAAGAAGTTTCACAGATTGCTTCTGTGTAGTTTTTATTTGAAGGTATTGCTTTTTCCACCATAGGCCTTTTAGCGCCCTGAATTTCCACTTGCATTTTCTACAGAAAGGGTGTTTCAGAACTGCTCAATCAAAAGTAGGGTTGAACTCTGTTAGTTGAATGCACAGAACTGTAAGAAGTTTCACAGATAGCTTCTTTGTTGTTTTTATTTGAACATATACCTTTTTCAACTATTGGCCTCTTAGTGCCCTGAATGTTCACTTGCATTTCCTGCAGAAAGAGTGTTTCATAACTGCTCAATATAAACTAAGGTTCAACTCTGTTAGTTGAATGCACAGAACAGTAAGAAGTTTCACAGATTCCTTCTGTGTGGTTTTTATTTGAGGATATTCCTTTTCCCACTATAGGCCTCTCAGCGCCCTGAATGTCCACTTGCATTTTCTACAGAAAGAGTGTTTCAGAACTGCTCAATAAAAACTACCGTTCAGCTAAGTTAGTTCAATGGACAGAACAGTAAGAAGTTTCGCAGATTGCTTCTGTGCAGTTTTAATTTGAAAATATTCCTTTTTCCACTATAGGCGTCTTAGCTCCCTGATGTCCAATTGCATTTTCTATAGAAAGGGTGTTTCAGAAGTGCTCAATCAAAAGTAAGGTTCAACTCTGTTAGATGAATGCAGAGAACAGAAAGAAGTTTCACAGAATTCTTCTGTGTAGTTTGTATTTGAAGGTATTACTTTTTCCGCTATAGGCCTCTTAGCGCTCCGAATGTCCACTTGCATTTTCTACAGAAAGAGTGTTTCAGAACTTCTCAATCAAAAGTAAAGTTCAACTCCGTTAGTTGAGTGCACAGAACAGAGAGAAGTTTCACAGATAACTTCTGTGTAGTTTTTATGTACACTTTTTCCTTTTTCCACTATAGTCCTCTTAGTGCCCTGAATGTCCACTTGTATTTTCTACAGAAAGAGTGTTTCAGAACTGCTCAATCAAAACTGAGGTTCAACTCTGTTAGTTGAATGCACAGAACAGTAAGAAGTTTCACAGATTTCTTCTGTGCAGTTTTTATTTGAAAATATTCCTTTTCCACTATAGGCCTCTTAGCGCCCTGAATGTCCAATTGCATTTTCTACAGAAAGAGTGTTTCAGAACTGCTCAATCAAAAGTAAGGTTAACCTCTGTTAGTTGAATGCACAGAACTGAAAGAAGTTTCACAGAATGCTTCTGTGTAGTTTTTATTTGAAGATATTACTTTTTCCGCTGTAGGCCTCTTCGCGCTCCAAATGTCCACTTGCATTTTCCACAGAAAGAGTGTTTCAGAACTGCTCAATCAAAAGTAAGGTTCAACTCTGTTAGTTGAATGCACAGAAGAGAAAGAAATTTCACAGATTGCTTCTGTGTAGTTTTTATTTGAACTTATTCCTTTTTCCACTGAAGGCCTCTAAGCGCCCTGAATGTCCACTTGTATTTTCTACAGAAAGAGTGTTTCAGAACTGCTCAATAAAATCTACCGTTCAACTAAGTTAGTTGAATGCACATAACAGTAAGAAGTTTCACAGATTGCTTCTGTTTGGTTTTTATTTGAAGATATTCCTTTTCCCACTATAGGCCTCTCAGCGCCCTGAATGTCCACTTGCATTTTCTACAGAAAGAGTGTTTCAGAACTGCTCAATAAAAACTACCGTTCAAATATGTTAGTTGAATGCACAGAACAGTAAGAAGTTTCACAGATTTCTTCTGTGCAGTTTTTATTTGAAAATATTCCTTTTTCCACTAGAGGCCTCTTAGCTCCCTGAATGTCCAATTGCATTTTCTATGGAAAGGGTGTTTTAGAAGTGCTCAATCAAAAGTAAGGTTCATCTCTGTTAGATGAAAGCAAACAACAGAAAGAAGTTTCACAGAATGCTTCTCTGTAGTTTGTATTTGAAGGTATTACTTTTTCCGCTATAGGCCTCTTATCGCTCCGAATGTCCACTTGCATTTTGTACAGAAAGAGTGTTTCAGAACTTCTCAATCAAAAGTAAGGTTCAACCCCGTTAGTTGAATGCACAGAACAGAGAGAGGTTTCACAGATTGCTTCTTTTTAGTTTTTGTTTGAAAAATTGCCTTTTCCACTATAGGCCTCTTAGCGCAATGAATGTCCACTTGCATTTTCTACAGAAAGAGTGTTTCAGAACTGTTCAATCAAAATTAAGGTTCAACTGTGTTAGTTTAAAGAACAGAACCGTAAGAACTTTCACAGATTGCTTCTGTGTAGTTTTTATTTGAAGGTATTCCTTTTTCCACCATAGGCCTCTTAGCGCTCTGAATGTCCACTTGCATTTTCTACAGAAAGGGTGTTTCAGAACTGCTCAATCAAAAGTAAGGTTGAACTCTGTTAGTTGAATGCACAGAACTGTAAGAAGTTTCACAGATTGCTTCTTTGTAGTTTTTATTTGAACATATACCTTTTTCAACTATAGGCCTCTTAGCGCCCTGAATGTTCACTTGCATTTTCTGCAGAAAGGGTGTTTCATAACTGCTCAATATAAACTAAGGTTCAACTCTTTTAGTTGAATGCACAGAACAGTAAGAAGTTTCACAGATAGCTTCCGTGTAGTTTTTATGTCAACTTTTTCCTTTTTCCACTATAGTCCTCTTAGCGCCCTGAATATCCACTTGTGTTTTCTACAGAAAGAGTGTTTCAGAACTGCTCAATCAAAACTGAGGTTCAACTCTGTTAGTTGAATGCACAGAACAGAAAGAAGTTTCACAGAATGCTTCTGTGTAGTTTTTATTTGAAGATACTTTTTCCGCTATAGGCCGCGTGGCGCTCCGAATGTCCACTTGCATTTTGTACAGAAAGAGTGTTTCAGAACTGCTCAATCAAAAGTAAGGTTCAACTCTGTTAGTTGAATGCACAGAACTGTAAGAAGTTTAACAGATAGCTTCTTTGTAGTTTTTATTTGAACATATAACTTTTTCAAATATAGGCCTCTTAGCGCCCTGAATGTTCACTTGCATTTTCTGCAGAAAGAGTGTTTCATAACTGCTCAATATAAACTAAGGTTCAAACCTGTTAGTTGAATGCACAGAACAGTAAGAAGTTTCACAGATTGCTTCTGTGTAGTATTTATTTGAAAATATTCCTTTTCCACTCTAGGCCTCTTAGCACCCTGAATGTCCAATTGCATTTTCTACAGAAAGAGTGTTTCAGAACTGCTCAATCAAAAGTAATGTTAAACTGTGTTAGTTGAATGCACAGAACAGAAAGAAGTTTCACAGAATGCTTCTGTGTAGTTTTTATTTGAAGATATTACTTTTTCCGCTATAGGCCTCTTAGCGCTCCGAAGGTCCACTTGCATTTTCTACAGAAAGAGTGCTTCAGAACTGCTCAATCAAAAGTAAGGTACAACTCTGTTAGTTGAATGCACAGAACAGAAAGAAGTTTCACAGATTGCTTCTGTGTAGTTTTTGTTTGAAGATACTCCTTTTTCTACTATGGGCGTCTTAGCGCCATGAATGTCCACTTGCATTTTCTACAGAAAGAGTGTTTCAGAACTGTTCAATCAAAATTAAGGTTCAACTGTGTTAGTTTAAAGAACAGAACCGTAAGAAGTTTCACAGATTACTTCTGTATAGTTTTTTTTGAAGGTATTCCTTTTTCCACCATAGGCCTCTTAGCGCCCTGAATGTCCACATGCATTTTCTACAGAAAGCGTGTTCCAGAACTGCTCAATCAAAAGTAAGGTTGAACTCTGTTAGTTGAATGCACAGAACAGTAAGAAGTTTCACAGATTGCTTCTGTGTAGTTTTTATTTGAACATATTCAATTTTCCGCTATAGGCCTCTTAGCGCCCTGAATGTTCACTTGCATTTTCTACAGAAAGAGTGTTTCAGAACTGCTCAATAATAACTAAGGTTCAACTCTGATAGTTGAATGCACAGAACAGTAAGAAGTTTCACAGATTACTTCTGTGTGGTTTTTATTTGAAGTTATTCCTTTTCCCACTATAGGCCTCTCAGCGCCCTGAATGTCCACTTGCATTTTCTACAGAAAGAGTGTTTCAGAACTGCTCAATAAAAACTACCCTTCAACTATGTTAGTTGAATGCACAGAACAGTAAGAAGTTTCGCAGATTGCTTCTGTGCAGTTATTATTTGAAAATATTCCTTTTTCCAATATAGGCCTCTTAGCTCCCAGAATGTCCTATTGCATTATCTATAGAAAGGGTGTTTCCGAAGTGCTCAACCAAAAGATAGCTTCAACTCTGTTAGATGAATGCAAAGAACAGAAAGAAGTTTCACAGAATGCTTCTGTGTAGTTTGTATTTGAAGGTATTACTTTTTCCGCTATAGGCCTCTTAGCGCTCCGAAGGTCCACTTGCATTTTCTACAGAAAGAGTGTTTCAGAACTTCTCAATCAAATGTAAGGTTCAACTCAGTTAGTTGAATGCACAGAACAGAGAGAAGTTTCACAGATAGCTTCTGTGTAGTTTTTATGTGAACTTTTTCCTTTTTCCACTATAGTCCTATTAGCGCCCTGAATGTGCACTTGTATTTTCTACAGAAAGAGTGTTTCAGAACTTCTCAATCAAAACTGAGGTTCAACTCTGTTAGCTGAATGCACAGAACAGTAAGAAGTTTCACAGATTTCTTCTGTGCAGTTTTTATTTGAGAATATTCCTTTTCCACTATAGGCCTCTTAGCGCCCTGAATGTCCAATTGCATTTTCTACAGAAAGAGTGTTTCAGAACTGCTCAATCAACAGTAAGGTTAAACTCTGTTAGTTGAAGGCACAGAACAGAAAGAAGTTTCACAGATTGCTTCTGTGTAGTTTTTGTTTGAAGATATTCCTTTTTCTACTATGGGCCTCTTAGCGCCATGAATGTCCACTTGCATTTCCTACAGAAAGTGAGTTTCAGAACTGCTCAATCAAAACTAAGTTTCAACTCTGTTAGTTGAATGTACAGAACAGAGAGAAGTTTCACAGATATCTTCCGTGTAGTTTTTATTTGAACTTATTCCTTTTACCACTATAGGCCTCTTAGAGCCCTGAATGTCCACTTGTGTTTTCTGGAGAAAGAGTGTTTCAGAACTGTTCGATAAAAATTTAGGTTCAACTCTGTTAGTTTAAAGAACAGAACCGTAAGAAGTTTCACAGATTGCTTCTCTGTAGTTTTTATTTGAAGGTATTCCTTTTTCCACCATAGTCTTCTTAGCGCCCTGATTGTCCACTTTATTTTCTACAGAAAGAGTGTTTCAGAACTGGTCAATCAAAACTAAGGTTCAACTCTGTTATTTGAATGCACAGAACAGAAAGAAGTTTCACAGATTGCTTCTTTGTAGTTTTTGATTGAAGATATTCCCTTTTCCACTATCGGCGACTTAGCGCCATGAATGTCCACTTGCATTTTCTACAGAAAGAGTGTTTCAGAACTGTTCAATCAAAATTAAGGTTGAACTCTGTTAGTTGAATGCACACAACTGTAAGGAGTTTCACAGATAGCTTCTTTGTAGTTTTTATTTGAACATATACCTTTTTCAACTATAGGCCTCTTAGCGCCCTGAAAGTTCACTTGCATTTTCTGCAGAAAGAGTGTTTCATAACTGCTCAATATAAACTAAGGTTCAACTCTGTTAGTTGAAGGCACAGAACAGTAAAAAGTTTCACAGATTGCTTCTGTGTAGTTTTTATTTGAACATATTCATTTTTCCGCTATAGGACTCTTAGCGCCCTGAATGTTCACTTGCATTTTCTACAGAAAGAGTGTTTCAGAACTGCTCAATAATAACTAAGGTTCAACTCGGTTAGTTGAATGCACAGAACAGTAAGAAGCTTCACAGATTGCTTCTGTGTGGTTTTTATTTGAAGATATTCCTTTTCCCACTATAGGCCTCTCAGCGCCCTGAATGTCCACTTGCATATTCTACAGAAAGAGTGTTTCAGAACTGCTCAATAAAAACTACCGTTCAACTATGTTAGTTGAATGAACAGAACAGTAAGAAGTTTCGCAGATTGCTTCTGTGCAGTTTTTATTTGAAAATATTCCTTTTTCCACTATAGGCCTCTTAGCTCCCTGAATGTCCAATTGCATTTTCTATAGAAAGGGTGTTTCAGAAGTGCTCAATCAAAAGTAAGGTTCAACTCTGTTAGATGAATGCAAAGAACAGAAAGAAATTTCACAGAATGCTTCTGTGAAGTTTGTATTTGAAGGTATTACTTTTTCCGCTATAGGCCTCTTAGCGCTCCGAAGGTCCACTTGCATTTTCTACAGAAAGAGTGTTTCAGAACTGCTCAATCAAAAGTAAGGTTCAACTCTGTTAGTTGAATGCACAGAACAGAAAGAAGTTTCACAGATTGCTTCTGTGTAGTTTTTGTTTGAAGATATTCCTGTTTCTACTATGGGCCTCTTAGCGCCATGAATGTCCACTTGCATTTTCTACAGAAAGAGTGTTTCATAACTGCTCAATCAAAACTAAGGTTCAACACTGTTAGTTGAATGCACAGAACAGAGAGAAGTTTCACAGATGTCTTCTGTGTAGTTTTTATTTGAACTTATTCCTTTTTCCACTATAGGACTCTTAGCGCCCTGAATGTCCACTTTTGTTTTCTGCAGAAAGAGTGTTTCAGAACTGCTCAGTCAAAACTAAGGTTCAACTGTGTTAGTTGAATGCACAGAACAGAAAGAAGTTTTACAGATTGCTTCTTTGTAGTTTTTGTTTGAAGATATTCCCTTTTCCGCTATAGGCCTCTTAGCGCCATGAATGTCCACTTGCATTTTCTACAGAAAGAGTGTTTCAGAACTGTTCAATCAAAATTAAGGTTCAACTGTGTTAGTTTAAAGGACAGCATTAGGAGATACACCTAATGCTAAATGATGAGTTAATGGGTGCAGGAAATCAACATGGCATATGGATACATATGTAACAAACCTTCACATTGTGCACATGTACCCTAAAACCCTAAAGTATAATAATAAAAAAAAAGAAAAAGAAGAAAAAAAAAATAAAAAATACAGAACAGAACCGTAAGAAGTTTCACAGATTGCTTCTGTGTAATTTTAATTTGAAGGTATTCCTTTTTCCACCATAGGCCTCTTAGCGCCCTGAATGTCCACTTGCATTTTCTACAAAAAGGGTGTTTCAGGACTGCTCAATAAAAAGTAAGGTTGAACTCTGTTAGTTGGATGCACAGAACAGGAAGAAGTCTCACAGATTGCTTCTGTGTGGTTTTTATTTGTAGATATTCCTTTTCCCACTATAGGCCTCTCAGCGCCCTGAATGTCCGCTTGCATTTTCTACAGAAAGAGTGTTTCAGAACTGCTCAATAATAAGTACCGTTCAACTATGTTAGTTGAATGCACAGAACTGAGAGAAGTTTCACAGATATCTTCTGTGTAGTTTTTATTTGAACTTATTCCTTTTTCCACTATAGGCCTCTTAGCGCCCTGAATGTCCACTTGTAATTTCTACAGCAAGAGTGTTTCAGAACTGCTCAATCAAAACTAAGGTTCAACTCTGTGAGTTGAATGCACAGAACAGAAAGAAGTTTCACAGATTGCTTCTTAGTAGTTTTTGTTTGAAGATATTCCCTTTTCCACTATAGGCCTCATAGCGCCATGAATGTCCACTTTCATTTTCTACAGAAAGAGTGTTTCAGAACTGTTCAATCAAAATTAAGGTTCAACTGTGTTAGTTTAAAGAACAGAACTGTAAGAAGTTTCACAGATTGCTTCTGTGTAGTTTTTATTTGAAGGTATTGCTTTTTCCACCATAGGCCTTTTAGCGCCCTGAATTTCCACTTGCATTTTCTACAGAAAGGGTGTTTCAGAACTGCTCAATCAAAAGTAGGGTTGAACTCTGTTAGTTGAATGCACAGAACTGTAAGAAGTTTCACAGATAGCTTCTTTGTTGTTTTTATTTGAACATATACCTTTTTCAACTATTGGCCTCTTAGTGCCCTGAATGTTCACTTGCATTTCCTGCAGAAAGAGTGTTTCATAACTGCTCAATATAAACTAAGGTTCAACTCTGTTAGTTGAATGCACAGAACAGTAAGAAGTTTCACAGATTCCTTCTGTGTGGTTTTTATTTGAGGATATTCCTTTTCCCACTATAGGCCTCTCAGCGCCCTGAATGTCCACTTGCATTTTCTACAGAAAGAGTGTTTCAGAACTGCTCAATAAAAACTACCGTTCAGCTAAGTTAGTTCAATGGACAGAACAGTAAGAAGTTTCGCAGATTGCTTCTGTGCAGTTTTAATTTGAAAATATTCCTTTTTCCACTATAGGCGTCTTAGCTCCCTGATGTCCAATTGCATTTTCTATAGAAAGGGTGTTTCAGAAGTGCTCAATCAAAAGTAAGGTTCAACTCTGTTAGATGAATGCAGAGAACAGAAAGAAGTTTCACAGAATTCTTCTGTGTAGTTTTTATTTGAAGGTATTACTTTTTCCGCTATAGGCCTCTTAGCGCTCCGAATGTCCACTTGCATTTTCTACAGAAAGAGTGTTTCAGAACTTCTCAATCAAAAGTAAAGTTCAACTCCGTTAGTTGAGTGCACAGAACAGAGAGAAGTTTCACAGATAACTTCTGTGTAGTTTTTATGTACACTTTTTCCTTTTTCCACTATAGTCCTCTTAGTGCCCTGAATGTCCACTTGTATTTTCTACAGAAAGAGTGTTTCAGAACTGCTCAATCAAAACTGAGGTTCAACTCTGTTAGTTGAATGCACAGAACAGTAAGAAGTTTCACAGATTTCTTCTGTGCAGTTTTTATTTGAAAATATTCCTTTTCCACTATAGGCCTCTTAGCGCCCTGAATGTCCAATTGCATTTTCTACAGAAAGAGTGTTTCAGAACTGCTCAATCAAAAGTAAGGTTAAACTCTGTTAGTTGAATGCACAGAACTGAAAGAAGTTTCACAGAATGCTTCTGTGTAGTTTTTATTTGAAGATATTACTTTTTCCGCTGTAGGCCTCTTCGCGCTCCAAATGTCCACTTGCATTTTCCACAGAAAGAGTGTTTCAGAACTGCTCAATCAAAAGTAAGGTTCAACTCTGTTAGTTGAATGCACAGAAGAGAAAGAAATTTCACAGATTGCTTCTGTGTAGTTTTTATTTGAACTTATTCCTTTTTCCACTGAAGGCCTCTAAGCGCCCTGAATGTCCACTTGTATTTTCTACAGAAAGAGTGTTTCAGAACTGCTCAATAAAATCTACCGTTCAACTAAGTTAGTTGAATGCACATAACAGTAAGAAGTTTCACAGATTGCTTCTGTTTGGTTTTTATTTGAAGATATTCCTTTTTCCACTATAGGCCTCTCAGCGCCCTGAATGTCCACTTGCATTTTCTACAGAAAGAGTGTTTCAGAACTGCTCAATAAAAACTACCGTTCAAATATGTTAGTTGAATGCACAGAACAGTAAGAAGTTTCACAGATTTCTTCTGTGCAGTTTTTATTTGAAAATATTCCTTTTTCCACTAGAGGCCTCTTAGCTCCCTGAATGTCCAATTGCATTTTCTATGGAAAGGGTGTTTTAGAAGTGCTCAATCAAAAGTAAGGTTCATCTCTGTTAGATGAAAGCAAACAACAGAAAGAAGTTTCACAGAATGCTTCTCTGTAGTTTGTATTTGAAGGTATTACTTTTTCCGCTATAGGCCTCTTATCGCTCCGAATGTCCACTTGCATTTTGTACAGAAAGAGTGTTTCAGAACTTCTCAATCAAAAGTAAGGTTCAACCCCGTTAGTTGAATGCACAGAACAGAGAGAGGTTTCACAGATTGCTTCTTTTTAGTTTTTGTTTGAAAAATTGCCTTTTCCACTATAGGCCTCTTAGCGCAATGAATGTCCACTTGCATTTTCTACAGAAAGAGTGTTTCAGAACTGTTCAATCAAAATTAAGGTTCAACTGTGTTAGTTTAAAGAACAGAACCGTAAGAACTTTCACAGATTGCTTCTGTGTAGTTTTTATTTGAAGGTATTCCTTTTTCCACCATAGGCCTCTTAGCGCTCTGAATGTCCACTTGCATTTTCTACAGAAAGGGTGTTTCAGAACTGCTCAATCAAAAGTAAGGTTGAACTCTGTTAGTTGAATGCACAGAACTGTAAGAAGTTTCACAGATTGCTTCTTTGTAGTTTTTATTTGAACATATACCTTTTTCAACTATAGGCCTCTTAGCGCCCTGAATATTCACTTGCATTTTCTGCAGAAAGGGTGTTTCATAACTGCTCAATATAAACTAAGGTTCAACTCTTTTAGTTGAATGCACAGAACAGTAAGAAGTTTCACAGATAGCTTCCGTGTAGTTTTTATGTCAACTTTTTCCTTTTTCCACTATAGTCCTCTTAGCGCCCTGAATATCCACTTGTGTTTTCTACAGAAAGAGTGTTTCAGAACTGCTCAATCAAAACTGAGGTTCAACTCTGTTAGTTGAATGCACAGAACAGAAAGAAGTTTCACAGAATGCTTCTGTGTAGTTTTTATTTGAAGATACTTTTTCCGCTATAGGCCGCGTGGCGCTCCGAATGTCCACTTGCATTTTGTACAGAAAGAGTGTTTCAGAACTGCTCAATCAAAAGTAAGGTTCAACTCTGTTAGTTGAATGCACAGAACTGTAAGAAGTTTAACAGATAGCTTCTTTGTAGTTTTTATTTGAACATATAACTTTTTCAAATATAGGCCTCTTAGCGCCCTGAATGTTCACTTGCATTTTCTGCAGAAAGAGTGTTTCATAACTGCTCAATATAAACTAAGGTTCAAACCTGTTAGTTGAATGCACAGAACAGTAAGAAGTTTCACAGATTGCTTCTGTGTAGTATTTATTTGAAAATATTCCTTTTCCACTCTAGGCCTCTTAGCACCCTGAATGTCCAATTGCATTTTCTACAGAAAGAGTGTTTCAGAACTGCTCAATCAAAAGTAATGTTAAACTGTGTTAGTTGAATGCACAGAACAGAAAGAAGTTTCACAGAATGCTTCTGTGTAGTTTTTATTTGAAGATATTACTTTTTCCGCTATAGGCCTCTTAGCGCTCCGAAGGTCCACTTGCATTTTCTACAGAAAGAGTGCTTCAGAACTGCTCAATCAAAAGTAAGGTACAACTCTGTTAGTTGAATGCACAGAACAGAAAGAAGTTTCACAGATTGCTTCTGTGTAGTTTTTGTTTGAAGATACTCCTTTTTCTACTATGGGCGTCTTAGCGCCATGAATGTCCACTTGCATTTTCTACAGAAAGAGTGTTTCAGAACTGTTCAATCAAAATTAAGGTTCAACTGTGTTAGTTTAAAGAACAGAACCGTAAGAAGTTTCACAGATTACTTCTGTATAGTTTTTATTTGAAGGTATTCCTTTTTCCACCATAGGCCTCTTAGCGCCCTGAATGTCCACATGCATTTTCTACAGAAAGCGTGTTCCAGAACTGCTCAATCAAAAGTAAGGTTGAACTCTGTTAGTTGAATGCACAGAACAGTAAGAAGTTTCACAGATTGCTTCTGTGTAGTTTTTATTTGAACATATTCAATTTTCCGCTATAGGCCTCTTAGCGCCCTGAATGTTCACTTGCATTTTCTACAGAAAGAGTGTTTCAGAACTGCTCAATAATAACTAAGGTTCAACTCTGATAGTTGAATGCACAGAACAGTAAGAAGTTTCACAGATTACTTCTGTGTGGTTTTTATTTGAAGTTATTCCTTTTCCCACTATAGGCCTCTCAGCGCCCTGAATGTCCACTTGCATTTTCTACAGAAAGAGTGTTTCAGAACTGCTCAATAAAAACTACCCTTCAACTATGTTAGTTGAATGCACAGAACAGTAAGAAGTTTCGCAGATTGCTTCTGTGCAGTTTTTATTTGAAAATATTCCTTTTTCCAATATAGGCCTCTTAGCTCCCAGAATGTCCTATTGCATTATCTATAGAAAGGGTGTTTCCGAAGTGCTCAACCAAAAGATAGCTTCAACTCTGTTAGATGAATGCAAAGAACAGAAAGAAGTTTCACAGAATGCTTCTGTGTAGTTTGTATTTGAAGGTATTACTTTTTCCGCTATAGGCCTCTTAGCGCTCCGAAGGTCCACTTGCATTTTCTACAGAAAGAGTGTTTCAGAACTTCTCAATCAAATGTAAGGTTCAACTCAGTTAGTTGAATGCACAGAACAGAGAGAAGTTTCACAGATAGCTTCTGTGTAGTTTTTATGTGAACTTTTTCCTTTTTCCACTATAGTCCTATTAGCGCCCTGAATGTGCACTTGTATTTTCTACAGAAAGAGTGTTTCAGAACTTCTCAATCAAAACTGAGGTTCAACTCTGTTAGCTGAATGCACAGAACAGTAAGAAGTTTCACAGATTTCTTCTGTGCAGTTTTTATTTGAAAATATTCCTTTTCCACTATAGGCCTCTTAGCGCCCTGAATGTCCAATTGCATTTTCTACAGAAAGAGTGTTTCAGAACTGCTCAATCAACAGTAAGGTTAAACTCTGTTAGTTGAAGGCACAGAACAGAAAGAAGTTTCACAGATTGCTTCTGTGTAGTTTTTGTTTGAAGATATTCCTTTTTCTACTATGGGCCTCTTAGCGCCATGAATGTCCACTTGCATTTCCTACAGAAAGTGAGTTTCAGAACTGCTCAATCAAAACTAAGTTTCAACTCTGTTAGTTGAATGTACAGAACAGAGAGAAGTTTCACAGATATCTTCCGTGTAGTTTTTATTTGAACTTATTCCTTTTACCACTATAGGCCTCTTAGAGCCCTGAATGTCCACTTGTGTTTTCTGGAGAAAGAGTGTTTCAGAACTGTTCGATAAAAATTTAGGTTCAACTCTGTTAGTTTAAAGAACAGAACAGTAAGAAGTTTCACAGATTGCTTCTCTGTAGTTTTTATTTGAAGGTATTCCTTTTTCCACCATAGTCTTCTTAGCGCCCTGATTGTCCACTTTATTTTCTACAGAAAGAGTGTTTCAGAACTGGTCAATCAAAACTAAGGTTCAACTCTGTTATTTGAATGCACAGAACAGAAAGAAGTTTCACAGATTGCTTCTTTGTAGTTTTTGATTGAAGATATTCCCTTTTCCACTATCGGCGACTTAGCGCCATGAATGTCCACTTGCATTTTCTACAGAAAGAGTGTTTCAGAACTGTTCAATCAAAATTAAGGTTGAACTCTGTTAGTTGAATGCACACAACTGTAAGGAGTTTCACAGATAGCTTCTTTGTAGTTTTTATTTGAACATATACCTTTTTCAACTATAGGCCTCTTAGCGCCCTGAAAGTTCACTTGCATTTTCTGCAGAAAGAGTGTTTCATAACTGCTCAATATAAATTAAGGTTCAACTCTGTTAGTTGAATGCACAGAACATTAAGAAGTTTCACAGATTGCTTCTGTGTAGTTTTTATTTGAACATATTCATTTTTCCGCTATAGACGTCTTATCACCCTGAATGTTCACTTGCATTTTCTAAAGAAAGAGTGTTTCAGAACTGCTCAATAATAACTAAGGTTCAACTCTGTTAGTTGAATGACCAGAACAGTAAGAAGTTTCACAGATTGCTTCTGTGTGGTTTTTATTTGAAGATATTCCTTTTCCCACTACAGGCCTCTCAGCGCCCTGAATGTCCACTTGCATTTTCTACAGAAAGAGTGTTTCAGAACTGCTCAATCAAAACTACCGTTCAACTATGTTAGTTGAATGCAGAGAGCAGTAAGAAGTTTCGCAGATTGCTTCTGTGCAGTTTTTATTTGAAAATATTCCTTTTTCCACTATAGGCCTCTTAGCTCCCTGAATGTCCAATTGCATTTTGTATAGAAAGGGTGTTTCAGAAGTGCTCAATCAAAAGTTAGGTTCAACTCTGTTAGATGAATGCAAAGAACAGAAAGAAGTTTCACAGAATGCTTCTGTGTAGTTTGTATTTGAAGGTATTACTTTTTCCGCTATAGGCCTCTTAGCGCTCCGAAGGTCCACTTGCATTTTCTACAGAAAGAGTGTTTCAGAACTTCTCAATCAAAAGTAAGGTTCAACTCCGTTAGTTGAATGCACAGAATAGAGAGATGTTTCACAGATAGCTTCTGTGTAGTTTTTATGTGAACTTTTTCCTTTTTCCACTATAGTCCTCTTAGAGCCCTGAAAGTCCACTTTATTTTCTACAGAAAGAGTGTTTCAGAACTGCTCAATAAAAACTGAGGTTCAAATCTGTTAGTTGAATGCACAGAACAGTAAGAAATTTCACAGATTTCTTCAGTGCAGTTTTTATTTTAAAATATTCCTTTTTCCACTATAGGCCTCTTAGCTCCCTGAATGTCCAAGTGCATTTTCTATAGAAACGGTGTTTCAGAAGTGCTCAATCAAAAGTAAGGGTCACCTCTGTTATTTGAATGCACAGAACAGAAAGAAGTTTCACAGATTGCTTCTGTGTAGTTTTTGTTTGAAGATATTCCTTTTTCTACTATGGGCCTCTTAGAGCCATGAATGTCCACTTGCCTTTTCTACAGAAAGAGTGTTTCAGGACTGCTCAATAAAAACTACCGTTCAACTATGTTAGTTGAATGCACAGAACACTAAGAAGTTTCGCAGATTGCTTCTGTGCAGTTTTTATTTGAAAATATTCCTTTTTCCACTATAGGCCTCTTAGCTCCCTGAATGTCCAATTGCATTTTCTATAGAAAGGGTGTTTCAGAAGAGCTCAATCAAAGTAAGGTTCAACTCTGTTAGATGAATGCAAAGAAGAGA